>NC_081351.1:27582926-27648771 GCF_029784015.1 Lycium ferocissimum | reverse complement strand
AATTTGAAATTAAAAAGTGAAACGTGACTTGAAAAACCGGGGTGATACTATTAAAAAAGGTTTTAAAGGCAATTTTTTCCATAAAGCATTGTTCTTTGGCCAAATATTTATCATTCTACGAGTTTATGATATTCTCCAAGGATCCTATCTCTAGAAGCTACTAAGCTTATGATGCTCAGATGATACAATTGTACTAAGTTTCTTATATGATGAGTAATCCTCGAAGGGTAGAATGTAATGAATGGCGATAGTAAAAAGGCTAAAGATAATTATGAGCTTATATGTATATGTGCCCATGAGTGGCTAATATGAACCCCGAGCTTACATGGCCGGGTAGAATATAGTGAATATGTATATATATATATATGACGACGCGCGCGCGCACCACGTAGTTGGCACGGACACCACCGAGCTTGGTAGGGCCGGGTATGTATGACACCAGCTCTTGGTAGGGCAGTACGTGAAACACCGAACCTTCGTGGAGTCGGGTATACCATATAAATGCTATGTATATGACATCAATATGAGTACGAATATGTTAAGAATATGTAAATGCCAAGTAAAGGCTATGTAAATGCAATGTATATGATATGAACATGAGTATGAAAGAAAATATGAATACGAATACGAATATGGATATGAAAGGTAAATGAGTACGGATATGGATGTATATGTACGCGAATACGCAATAGAAATGGAACGTCCTATGAAAAGCAAGTAAGCGCTATGGCGACGATGATACTATTATCTCCATCTATATTATTTCATATGTTAACCATTATCTTCGTATTGATATTGATAGAAATGCTTTACATACTCGATGTACATTCTTCGTGCGACGTCCTTTTGTGGACGCCGCGTCACGCCGCAGCGGTGGCTAGGAGACGTACTTGATCCATAGCTATATTTTTCTCAGAGACTACATAGCGGAGCTCCACTTCATTCGGAGCTACAGTTTTTGGTATAGATTCTGTTGTGTACATATTTATGGGCATGGCGAGGTCCTGTCCCGCCCATACGTTATGATGTGACGTAATTTTCTTAGAGGCTCGTAGACACGTGTATATGGTTAGATATGTTTGGCCTTGTCGGCCTATATTTTGGGATATTATTTTGATGGCCTTGTCGCTTATGTACATTTATATGGGCATAGATGTTAATGATGATATAGATGTGTTGTTGCCCAATGAGGCTACAATGATGATGAATGAAAAGCATGATTTAGTATGTGGCTCACCTAGATATGATGTGAAAGTATGTTAAGGGGTGCCGGGTGAGATAACACGGTGCTCGTTGCGGCCCTACGGATTTGGGTCGTGACGATGCGAGAGCATTCTCATTTCCGAGGCGGAGAGGTGTCTTCTCGTGAGACTGCGAGACGCATATAAGATTTTTACTTAAAATTAATTTTATTCAATATAAGGTAAATATTTATTTAATTTTTATAACCTTTACTTGGACTTTGAACAGCATCTCGTCGAGGAGATTACCTCATATTCACCACCAGACCCATCTCAGGAGCCTACTCAGGCGTTCGTTGACACACAGGTTTGATTATTTAACAAACGTTAATGGATTCAATATAAATAAGAAATGATACTAATTATTATATATTTTTTAGGTTCATCGCCCGGGCGCCCGCGGTGGCGGCTCGACGAAGAAAGTCCGGTTTCCGGACCCAGTCATGATAAGGTTTTGCCGTGCGGCGGGACGCATCCTAAGAAGAAGTACATTCTAGTCAAGGGCGCACGGGTCAGGGGAAGAGGAGATGATCATGACTTGAAGCGCCCGGTTATTAAGAGGAAAAAGGGCGATGGAGACGATAGCGAGGGCGGTAGGGATGGTATGAGCTTTAGGCCTAGGGATAGTCTCCGGCGTACTACATATGTGACCCATCCTCGATAGTGTATATACATTAGTGTTGTACAGTTTATCGTAAATATTATATATTTTTTGCATATTTATAAAAATTACCTTAGTCTTTATTATTATTTATAGTTTCACATCCTAAATTAATAATTAAAAAAAAACGTGACACATTCGAAATAAAGTTAAGCATTAATTTAAAAATAAGACGAAACTCTAAAAGATAAATAACGTAAAGCTAATGACTACAAGTCTTCAAACAAAAAAGGACTTCGAGCACTTTTCAATCACTAAAACGACAATCCACAGTTTTGCGTATTCTTGATGTATTGAGCCTATCTTATTAATTGTACAAATATAAGTAGGGTTCTATATAAAATATTGAAGTTTCGGAGTCTCAAAGTATGATTAATATACGGCTAAACTACGTAAAAAGGAGTGAAAATGTAATAAGAGGCTATTTTTGGAAAATGGTGGTGTCCTATAGCGCACTGCACTATAGGTGAGAGAAAAATACCTTTAGCGCAGTAAAATATTGTACTAAAGCACTTAACGGGGCCGTTACGGTTAAGTGCTTTAGCGCAGTAAAAGGTAGTTTTGTAACATTTTTTTTTGTTAGGGTATTTTGGTTCAAATGTTTTTTTTGTTTTTGGGTTACTTTGGTTCCGGACTCCGTCAAGTTGATAGTGGTAGTAACAGGAGCAACAAAAAGCCCCTGAGAAGGAGTAGGAAGTTGGCCACCAGAGGGATTAGGAAAATCTAGCTAGGTTGTTGAGGTGGAAAATAATTTATTGCTTGGAGAGAAAGGATTCTGTTGTGACTGGGTCAGGATTTGGCTTCCGAAGCCAAAGGAACCTGCAAAGAACTGCTATCGTTATTCATGATTACCATTAAATTGACTCAGAATATAGTTATTCCCTAGTTTTCTTGAATAGCTGTAGAACTGCTATCGTTATTCATATGATCTCAGTCTTTATTAATTAACGAATAATTGAGCATATGTGATTTGTCCTAAAGGGCACAGTCTTATGTATACGTATACTTGGCCGAGGCCATTGACTGATGCACTACTAGGCCAAGGCCATAGCATGCATTTATTTTTGGGTCGAGGTCCCACATATATAAATACAGATAAACAGATGATTCAAATACAGAACATGGAGTACTCATGACTCTACTTCCTTTGATATTTCAGTTTAACTTTCAAGGTTCAGTTTCATTACTTACAGTTCTTTCTTTCAGTTTGCTTTACATACCAGTACAATTCAAATGTGCTGATGTCCTTTTTCATTGTTTGGGGGCCTCCATCTAGTGATGCAGGCAACGATCTACATGTTGACGATTCTACTAACTAGGACTTGCTTGTATCAATTATTGGTGAGCCCTAGTTCCTCCGGGCGTTATCCTGCTTTCAGTCTTCCCATCATTATAGACAATTATCTTTTTAGCATTCTTTAGAGACTTCATAGACATAGCCTAGTCAGTCAGATATTAGAAGACTTTCATGTGATAGCCTTGTTGGCTATTTATTCATATGTTTCATAGTTAAACAGGAATTCCGCAACTATATATTTCAGTCAGGCCTTATTAGTAGATCAACACGTGTTAGTATTATTTCCTTATTCGTGTATGTTTTGATATCACATGTTGATTTAGCCAGCCTATGAGTTCGCTCGGTCACATGCAGTAGGCATCGAGTGTCGCGTTACGCCTAGGCCATGGTTCGGGGCGTGATATTCATGATTGTTCTCCTCTCTAAGGGATGATTAAAGATTGTGATATAAAACTTAGGTATTTGAACTCGAATTACCCTTAAGGGATGTTTAAACTTGATATTTGGAAAGCTTGACTATCTCATGTGAATGCTCTATAATGGATTGTGTTGAACTTGAAGTTATTAATCACTATGTTTATTTTCATGAAACACCTATATGTTTACACGTTTTCATGCAAGTATATTATGTAACTATATTCATGAATAATGCAAGTCATGTTTTATGAAAAAACATGGGCTCAAATGCTACCTATTTTCATGTTCATGTTTTTGTGAGTTGCACAAATTACCGAGAAGGCTCAGATAAGCATGAAACTACGTTAGCTACCGTAGGACAAGGATTGCTCCGCCCATGTTTAGGAAGATTCCTTAATATTGATTGGATCCTTTCATATTATATTTATATCTTATACCCCTGACAAGGTATGAGATGCTTTGCTGGTAGGGCCATGTACCATACTCCATGTTGTCAGTTATATTTTTCTCCCCACTTAAATTGTTTTACTCATGTTATATATATATATATATGTATGTATGTATGTATGTATGTATTCATGTTCATGATCAGGTCTCAGTTTGACTTCTTATCATGTTAATTCATGTGCCACGTTATTTCATTCAGTTACTTTACATACCAGTACATTCAATGTGCTGACGTCTCCTTTCTATTGCCCAGGGCCTGCATTTCACGATGCAGGTACGGATTTACAGGACGACGCATCTGCTCAGTAGGATTCTACACGTACCAGCTTGTTGGTGAGCCCCATCTCCTTCGGGGTTTAGTCATTATTCACTTTCATGTTAGTTATGCATTAAAGGTATGCTAGGGGCCTTGTCCCGACAGGTATGTTGTCAGTTTAGACTCATGTTAGAGGTTTCATAGACTAATCAGTTATGTTATGTCAGATGTTCAGAGTCGTATAGCCATCTCCGGCTCATTATTTATAACAATCCGTATTCACGCTTTGATCAAGTATTTTAATTACTATTATGATATCCCGTGTTTTATTTAAGGCTCATCATGTTTCATGTTATATTCTGCTCATGTATGTCTGATGATGATTTAGCAAGCCATGTGGTTCGCTCAGTCACATGTAGAAAAGCACCGAGTGCCGTGTTTCGCCCAGGCTATGGTTCAATGCGTGACAACCATGGTTTAGATCTCTCTCGTTACATTTAATGATCGTCTTTTATTAACTAATAGCAAGGTAGCAATACAACTTGCAACAGATACAGTCTACTATGAAAGAACTAAGCACATTGAAATTGTTTGTCATATTTAAAGCCAATGCAAGACGTTATTTTTGGATGAATATGGGGAAAGGATCTGATTTTTGTTCCATTTTAAAAAGATTAGAAATATTTATAAATAAAAATAGAAGACAATAATATTTTAGATTATAAATATATATTTATATGTAATATTTTGTCATAAATATGATATATTAAAGTATGAAATTGAATATCTGGTCAAAGACTATATACTTATTAGTGGTAATCATATATATGTTATTTTTATAAAGACGTTTAAATACTATATTACCAAAAAAAGAAGATTGTTGTTATATAGGGGTAATTTTACAAAGAATGTACTGTTGTAAAGTTGGATGTTACTGTTATAGGTAAAATGCTGTTATACAGAAGTAAAATATAACATAAAAAATTCATTCCGAAAAAATTTGGCTGTTATAGAGAGGTGCTGTTATACACGGATGCCATTATAGAGAGGTCTAACTGTATTTGAAGAATCGTTGAAAAAAAAAAATTCTGCTTCTTTTTCCACAAGTTCCTCTTGTTAAAAAAAAAAACATTCTGGCACTAGTGTCGCTCTCGAGTCTCTAAAATTATAAAAGACAAACTCAGGATCAAAATTTCTGTAAACATTCTTCTCAAACATTACTAAAAAACTGGTAAAAATCGACGGAAAAAAATCGATGGAAAAAACCGATGGAAAGACCAACAAATTCCGTCGGTCTTTTCAATAATTTTTTTAAATCTTTTTTTTTAGATTACCGACGGACTGCGTCGATTATTTTTTGCACAAAAGTGAGCGAAAAAATATAATTATTTGTTATATTATTTTCTAAAACAAACCGATGGAGTCCGTCGATTTTTTATTTTTATGTTTTATTTTTTTATAAAAAAATCGATGGAGACGGAGTCTGTCGATTTTTAGAGCGAAAAAATAGTATAAATTAAATCAATGTAAGTATATGAACAAAAAATATCAGTGGTCTAGTGGTAAAACCCTTTAATGCCAAGGAACATATTTGATTCCAAGTTCCTACATTTCATTCTTTAATTTTCAAAACAAAAAAAAAACTGACGTGAGACCGTCAGTTTTTTTTTTTTTTTTAACAAAATCGACGGACTGGGTCAATTTAAGCGGGTGATCCGTCGGTTCAAAACGCGAGAGAACTTCGAGGAAAAAAAGTTGAGATTAAAGAATAAACTTGCGAAAAAAGAAGCAGGGAGAGAGAAATAAAGGTCGAAAGCAATGGTTTAATGATTAATCTCATGAAGATTTATGAGTTTGTACACTATTTATATAAAAAATAGATAGAGACTAAATTTAATAAATTTTTGGATAGTTGAAAAATTAAAATGATAAGTATACACTTAAAGCAACATTTTAGACCTACTCCCGTGAATCGTAAATAAGGCATGACCTTTTCTCAGGCCGGCCCGTTTGGGATGAGCTATAAACTGATCTGAGATAAAAGGTCATAGAGTCGCAACGTATGCTCGTTCTCTCTCTAGGGTTTGCTTGATTTCTTTCAAAGAAGACAGATCGTGCGTTATGGCTTTTCGTTTCGGAGGGTGGGTTTTGTTTTAGCCTAATTTTGTCGATAATATATTCAAGGGTAGGGATTTTCGTCTCATGTCTTTTTTTCCTTTTCTTTCTGTTTTGAGTAGAAGAAGACTATTTGATCGGGCATTGCTTGGAGCTCCAGGAACACAAATCAGGTTTATAAGCGTCTGCATGCTTGATTTCCTTTTTTTTCTTTTCTGCTTTTTGATTTGTTCAGGGGATATTGCCAGCAAGTCTCTTCCACCTCCAAAGTCCCGGTTCATCATGGTCAGTACTTGTTTAATTCTCGCTTCAAATTTTCTATTTTTACTGCAATTCAACCTCACTCATGATTATTTTGGTCCGGAGTGCAGTTATACTTTTTTTTGCTGGGGCTGGATCGACTCTTGTTGTTGCTCATTACGCCTATGTATGCTGTACCTCACTTTTTACATTTTTATTTTGTTTTCTGCTTGCTAATCAGTCAAACATTACACCCCTATAATCCTACATATTTATATGGGTAAAAAAGGGATAAAACCCATAATCTATGCAAGAATTGCAGAAATAAAGAAAGCACTGAAATGGGGAGAAACGCCGTATTATGAATACTATTTTTGGGTTACTGACTTTCACTCCACCTTACCATTGAAAATTAAAGTTTTTGATTAAAAGGGGCACACATCAAAATTGTGAAACATGAGTAAAACTATGTACTAGTAATATGATAACATTAACAGTTACAGTAATAAAATATCAGTGATTTGACTGTCGTTAACTGCTTATTTTTATTATTTGAGAGTTACTTCCAAGCAGTGTTTTAAAAGGCGTTGTTTTCGGGGGCTAGCCCTGGAGCGGTGTACCAAAAACGCACCGAGGCGTACAAATTTGAGCCCAAATTGCTTAGTTCATTTTTTTTTTTTTTTTAAAAGAGCTAAATATCCAAAAGTTAACTCATAGTAAATTCTCAAACCAAAAATCTCAATATGTCAAAAGTTTTTTCTAATTGTTTATCTTAATTTCATAGTCTTTTCTCTTTGCTGTTTACGAAGTGACAAATACACTTTAGACCTTTGTATGCAAAGTGCAAATTACAAAACAAAGAGCTTTGTCCTCCAATTCTTACTATGCTTGAATTTTCCTTCTTTATGCTTTATTTTCTTCAAGATCTTTTTAGCATTCTTCAATTTATCTTTTTCAAGATTGTTTTTAGTTTTAGAATTTCTTTTGGTATCACTCTAGTTTAGATAATGTTTTGAGGACTATTCTAGCTATTTGTATTATAATGAGCATTAATTTGTTATCTAGTTTAGGTCTTAAAACAAAAACTTTATGTTTTTGTCATTTTTATCTTTGAATTATTAGGATAAAGTGTCATTTTTACAACTCTAATTATGTATCATCATAGTCATGTTGTCAGAGTAATGCATCTTTATGTCATTCACTTTTTAAAAAAATTTCAATGGTTCGTGCACATGTTAGCATGTTAATATTAGGTATATGCACTTTTTTTTTTTTTTTTTTTACTAATTCTATTATTTTTTTAAATTTTTATGTATTTTTCTTACTTATATTTTATTTTATAATTTATAAAATCTTTAAAATTAAATACCAATGGGGCTAACGCCTCGTGTCTCGGGGCTTGCGCCTGGGAGAGACATATGTAAAACGCCTCGCCTTATGTCCACGCCTTTTAAAACACTGCTTCCAAGCTGATTTTCTATCATATTTGTAATAATAACAGAATTTCTGATAGACTTATGCTATTCTAATTAGATTATAGGATTGTGAGATTATATTTTCCCTTTTCCCCTTAAACTAATCTTTTCATTGCAAATAATTGTTAGGAATCTGTTTAATTGACTCAGATATAATTAATGCTTGGACTTTATACAGTAAATAAATTTTCGATCATTATGTTTAGTTTTAGATACTGATTTCTGCAATCATGTAATATCAGAGATATTTTGGTATTTGAAAATTGAAGTGACATAATTTTGTTGTTCAGCTGAGTTTTCAAAATAACAGAAAAAGCACTACAAGAAAAAATATATTTCGCAACAATTTTTTTTATTGCCATAGATTGATTATTGTTGCAAAAAGTAATTTTAGCAACAAAAAAAAAATATTTTGTTGCATGAACTTTTCCCAACGACTGTTATTGTAACAACGTGCAACAACTTTTTTTTTTTTGTTGCCAAAAGTACTTTTTGCAATGATAATTAATACTATGACAACAAAATTAAATTCTTTGGCAACAAAAAAATCATTTGCCAACAATAAAACTAAGTTGTTGCCAAATATAAAATTTTTTGTTGCGATTTCTATACTTTCTTGTAGTGAGGTAACAAAACTTCTTTTTAAATGAAATAAAGAACTAGTTCTTCACAATAATTTCAAAAGTAATTTCTTTAAAGTAAACCAAACTGATAAAAAAAACTAAATAGATTTTTTCTCCGGTGAAATAATAAGAAGTTGCCTGCATACCGTTTTAAAACGTTTTCTGAATGTTTTGAGGTACATAGTCTTAACTGGAAGTCCGGAACCAACCCATGGAATCTAAATTTGTAAAGGAGAGGTGTGGGTTGATAGGTTACCCATTTTTTACCCATCCTACTCGTGTGTATAATCTTCCATGAGCAGCTAACCTCATAATGAATAACCATTTAGGAGAGCCGAGGTTATTGCATATAAGTCTTCTCCAGTGCACTTTGGTTTATACTCCCAAGAGTTTTTGATACATAGCCTTAGTAGATAAGTATGTCATGTGCTCCAGATCCTGCTCAGTGTAGCCAACCTCCAGCAGAAACTTCTTAGCTTTAATTTTTTTGAACAATCCATGAAGCTTGCTTACGAGTAGCTTCCTAAATTGGCTTGTCCTTAAACATAATATTCATGAATCCATTGTACCCAGAGTTTTATCTCTTTTCCTACAGATATTCCACAGCAACTTGCACACGGCCACCCTATTTAGGCCTGTGCACGAATCGGTTCGGGTTTGGCCATCATCGAGTTGAAATTTTGAATTTCGGCTTTCTAAAATTCTCAACCAAACTCGATCCATTCTAGGTTCAATTCGATTTGTTTTTTATTATTTCGGTTCAGTTACACAAATCGATTTGTTCGGTTTATTCGAAATTTGAACAAGCAACTATTTTCATTTCAGTTTTAGAGCAAATGTAATCAAAAGTAATGAGATCCTAAATTTGCAGCCTTATAACCAAGACATTAACCAAGAAAAACCATAAACTTGCCAGCAAAATGGCATATAAATAGCAAAACAAGAGTTTGACAACTTGTGCAAGCATATAAATTCGCATATTAACATATAAATAGCAAAGCAAAAGTAAGATTTTGCCTTGAAAAACACTTGAGAAGAAAAGACGGTGTATTTGGATTTAGGAGCCTGTGAGAGAGTGAGTTTGAGAAGTGTATTTCTGTATTAGAATGTTACTACAAAATATTGGGATTTGGGTCTATGGTATAAAATATAAATATTAACTATTTAGTGTGTTAGAGTACTATTAGTCATTAGTGATATGTACCCAATTCGGTTTGTTCGGTCGGTTCGATTTATTAGTACCCAATCGTATTTGAACCCAGAAACCATAATATTTGACAATTGAATTTGTAAATCGAAATCGAATTGTACTATCCAAATTGAATTATCCGAATTACTTCGAATCGGTTTGGAAATTCGGGTTGAACCGATTTGTGCACAGGCCTAACACTATTCCAGAGGCTGATATTTATCAAGTTAACGCCACGTGCTGAAGCTGGAACGCACAATCTATTCCAAGCTAGAAGAGCATTTTTGGATATTTCTAGACCACCGACCCACAGGGATATCTTGCAAGTTCTCTCTATCAACAATGTGATCTTCTTAAGGAGGACAAATATCTGAGACCAAAATATTTTTATAGAAAAGAGAACACACCTCTTCAATAATTGAGGTGGCACTGGCCTATGGACAGTCGTTTGGTACTTTGGGGCTGGGGAGCCCCTAGTGCCTAATAGGAAGCTCACCTTTAGACAAAACCCAGTTCTTCAATAATCTGATGTTGAATACTCATGGCCACCCCTCGAAAATAAATTGAAGTCTTTTGCATGTTAGCCACTAACCAGAAGAGGCTAAATTTTTTGAAAACAAGCAGATAAAGCTTGCACAGAAGCAAAATCCCCTCTACAGAATAACAATAAGTCATGAGCAAATCCTAATTGGATCACTTGGAGCTTTGCGCACTTAGGGTGATACTTAAAGCTTTTATTTTGTTTGATCCCACTTAGCAATCTAGTCAGATAATCCATAGCTAGTAAAAAAGAAATAGTAACATGGTCACCCTATCTCAAGCCTTTTTTTATTATCGAAGGGCTTTGTTGGGCTACCATTGGTAGGAATTGAATAACTCACTGTGTGAGATGCGGGTCATAACCCATTGGATGAACTTAGCTGGAAATTTAGCTCACTCATTATCTGTTCAGGAAATGCCCATTCAACTGAGTCATAATCTTTTGCATGTCAATCTTCAACACAAACCTAGAAGAGATGCATTTCCTATTATATCCTTTCACCGACTCATGGCTTAGGACAATATTGTCTGTGATCACTCTCCCAGCACAGGCTCCTTGACAGTTATCCACTAAATGATCCATCACACTCTGTAATTTATTGGTCATGCTCTTAGAAACAATTTTATACAATATTGTGCAGCATGAGATAGGCCTATATTCTTGCACTGTTGGAGGGTGTTCCCCTTTTGGAATAATAGTGATAGAGTTACAGTTGGGAAGCCTGCATTCTATCAGTTTCAGAGAAATGCATGACAACAGTGGTAACATCATCACCAATAGAGATAGTGCATTGAATCCATCACAGCCGAGGGCTTTGTTGTCATCAATCTCTTTCAAGGCATTAAAGACTTCCCCTCTCGACACTAGAGCACTTAGCAATTAGCTTACTATTTGTTCCGCCTCAATTATTATTTTAATTAGATGACCGTACCTTTGTTTATGGTTTCCATTATATAAGGGGTTCAAAAGTCTTTAGGAAAATAGGGACAACATAATTATATTTGTGTGGGATTTCCATAGTGCAGGGGTCCAAGTGTTTGATTATGAAATACAAGGGGTGTATGTATAATTTACCCAAAAACATGTAAATTTAGAGGAAAAAATCAATTAGTAGGTGCTGGTGATACTCAAATCTGGATCCGATTTTGTTTCTTGACATACTTATTTTTCTTGTTAATGTATTCTAATTATCCTCTGTTTCTTTTGAGGCTAGTCCATTTGCAGGAATCTTTTCTTTCCTCTTACGCTAATTTCTGAATTTATTTTGACAGCATAGGCTCTTGGATAAATACGGCCTGGTAAGTTAAAGTCATACCTTCTTGGCTGTTTATTTTCCTTCTTTTTTTTTTTTGAGGGGGCGCAAACTCTCTTTCTCTTTTGCTTAATTTTCCGCACTAATTGATGGTAGTACTTGTTGATTTATTTTGCTGGTCAACTAGTAATTCTTCATTGGCTTACTATCGGTGGTATCTTGTGGGTTCTTTTTTGTTTTTTCTTACTTCTACCACATAAACTTTCCATTATTAAATGTGATATAATAGGGCATATGGGTTCCGGGTCCAAATTAATAGTGCTGGATTAAGCTTGAGCTGAGCTGCCTGTGCTGATATCGGCATTGCTTGACTAACCTTAACCAGCATCTTCATGTCAAAGTATTTTTCAAAAAATTTGCAATCTTTCTTTTCCAGTCAAGGTCTCACCCATCCTCTAGATCTACCTCTGTTCTTAACATTTTGAAGTTGTCTTTTATCACCTCTCATAGATTATAGTCTTCGTATAGCATTCTCGTGCTTCTCTTTTTCCTTGTTATCTCGTACTTCTTTTCCACTTGTCATGGCCTTGATTGAGCTTGCCTATATTTTGGCTTGGCTTTACACTTTTACAGTCCCTAACCAACAACAACATACCCAGTGTATCCCCACAAGTGGGGGTCTGGGGAGGGTCGAGTATACGCAGACCTTACCCCCACCTCGTGGAGATAGAGAGACTATTTCCGGAAGACTCTCGGCTCGATTAACCCATAACAAGGCAGTATGGAAAAGACAATAAAGAAGTAAAAAGGCATAGGAAATTATAGAAAAAGCGTAACATAGCATTCCGAGCAAAATAATGCGATAACTGAAGGTAAGAAACAACAGGTAGTAACAGAGATCTAAAGACAAGAAACTACGAGAATAATGTTAATACTATCTACCTACCAAGCCTATCCCTCAAGGGTGCGAGACAGTGCTCAACTACCGTCTATCCTTCTACCCTAATCTTCGACCTCCATATCCTCCCATCTAAGGTCATGTTCTCGGTAAACTGAAGTTGCGCAAACATATTAAGGATTTTTTTCATCTTCTTTTGTATTGGAAAAAGGACTCATTGCACCCTGCATAAAGTGAATGTTATTGAGTGCATTACAATAAAATGAAAGCCAGCTATGTTACAATTGAGTTGAAACTACTAGTATGCCCTCAGTCCCGAACTTGTGGGTTGGCTGTATGAGCACTCGCTAACTATTTTACTCCCATTAAGTTGGATGATTTGCACAAATTAAGTTTTGGCTCCATTGAAAGTAGTTTAACAGAAATGGTCTTGCTCGTCAGGAAAGCGTAAAAACCGCCATAAGTTGGCCATAAAATTCGTTAGGTTGCCGTGTCAAAATTGTGACAATCGCCAGAAACATCCAAAAATTACATTGGGTTGGCAGATCCTCATGGATAGTCATAAAATTCATCAGATTAACGGTTCTGGACAATTTTTTTCTTTGTTTCTGATGAGAGAGTTCATTTTGCACAACTTTTTATAGTGGCACTTAAACTTAAAACACCATAAGAAGGCTTCCTCGCGCCAATTCCTGAATTAAATTCATCTCCTTCCAACACTACACAAAAAAATGGAAGGTATTATAATTTCTCTCCTGGCATTAGAGTCTCTACATGATTTCCTTTGGGTATACTTAGTGGGAGTTGCGCTGAAAGAACAAGAAAAAGCCATATCTTTCAAATGTGGGGAATTTAGAATTCATGTGTAAAAGAACAGATCTTGTAGAGATTTTTGCTGTAGTGCGAGAAGTTTTTGGTTTGATAGTGACTTATGTTTTGTAGCTTGTGATTGATTAAGAAAATTTTGCAATTGTTGTGCTTAAGAAATGCACATTTAGTTACATCTCAATTTCTTATGATATATGTAAAACATGGATATTATGTCTTGACATCTAGATATTTCTTCAAAGTATTCACTCCAATTATTACCAAGCTAGTCTAGTTTCAAGAATTTAATTCACTTTGCTATTTGCCTCGTCAGGAATCAAATTCATCGACTGAAGAGGCAAGCTAAAAATGATTGAGTCGCTGTTAATCGTGTGGACTTATTTATGGGGATGTATCGTTGATCTGTACTATGTTTCCTGCATGTAGGAAGAGATTTATGTGATCTGTATTAATACTTCTCCTACATGCAGAAAATGATATTAATCGTGTCGACTTATTTATGTGGATGTATCGTTGATCTGTACTATGTTTCCTGCATGTAGGAAGAGACTTATGTGATTTGTATTAATACTTCTCCTACATGCAGAAAATGCTGTTAATGGTGTGGACTTATTTATGTGGATGTATCGTTGATCTGTACTATGTTTCCTATATGTGGAAAGAGATTTAATTTTGTGATCTGTCTTTATACTTCTCCTACATCTAGAAAATCGTTGGAATATGTTTTATACAACATTTATTTGTTCACCTAGGCCCATAATTTCCTACTCCTAGAAACTAATTTCGATATACACATAATAGCATCAAAGTTCTCTAAGGATTGACCTCAGACATGGACTTCTATTATGGATTTTGATGTACTTCCGTTATAATGTTTGTTTTGGGGGGCCTCTGAATTGGAAGATTTCTGATTTACTTTTGTTTGGGGGGCAGGAAAATTTCTGATTTACTTTTGTTTGGTTAACATGGAGACCTTCGAGGTCTTGCATATGTGCCTTATTTGCTTCCAGTATACTTTTGTTTGGTTAACATGTAGACCTTCGAGGTCTTGCATATGTTGCCTTATTTGCTTCCAGTCATACTGGTGAAAGAGCTTTAATCTGCATCTCTGCGGGGAAGCAGGATCAATGGTTTTTTAGAACTTTAACATTTATATCAAGTTGTTGAGGTTCATCACAGGCCTGGAATTAAGCGTAGATCTAGCACGTATAAGGATTTCACAGTTTGATATTTTCCTTTTTTTCATGTTTAATTTGACCTTATTATTGTGTACTTCCAATAAAGTATTGCATAGGACGAGGAGACCCAAGGCGAAAATCAATCATGCCCTGATAATGACTTTCCTGCTTAAAAAACCGGTGCCACTTCTTTCTATAATTAAACGACGAGAAGGCACGATAACATAATTACATAGTGTCCAAGACATATGGCAATTTCAAAATTTACACTTGCTGGAGAGACGGCGAACTGGTAACAGAATGCAAAAATGTACCTACTGATTTTGATATGTTTCTCTAAACTTATGATGTGGAAGTCCCTCGTTCAAATCCTATTTCAATCGGTGTGGCCCGGCTTGGAAACGGTACATATGGGGGTATACTGCTCGAGTTCTTTTTTATATTTTTAAATACCAAAAGGGATGAAAAAAATAGATTAATAATTATCCTAATTAAAGATATGTGCCACGTCAGATTTCTTTCTTTCTGCCATATATTTTTACAACTAGATGAGGGTACGCCCCAACATGGAAAATGAGTCAATTTAGTAGGCACCTCTGAATTTTATTACCTAAAGACAATCAATTTAAATAGCATTCGTTGTAGTACAGATTCACTGGTTGAGCGCTAGCTTAATTAGTGAGCTCCCGTCTTCTGCTGTTGAAGTGGATTGCCAGAGTGGCCATAACACTCTGTGACTTTTGCAAAAGACCAGTAACCTAGTTTAGAGTCCTGCACTTTTGTAACCCAAAAAAAAAAAAAAACTTTGGAACCAAACTAATCCATTAAAAAAAAAAAAAGAATCAAACTAACGCTGAAAGGACCGCGTAACTTTTTAAGTTTGTTCTTTCACGCGTGAAAGGTATTTTTTTTTTCTTTTTTTCTTTTTTTAAGCTATCAAAAATCACATTTTTTTTCATACTTTGGGCAAAGATTAGTTATGTTTCAAAACCCCGAAATATCAATATTTTATATAAAACTTAATATATTTTTTTGCGTACAATAACGTCGGCTCATTACATCAAGTATACCTAAACGTGAATCGTCGTTTTAGGGGTTGTAGAGTGCCCCGAAGTTGTTTTCACCTGCCCTGGGATACTCTTGATTCAACTGATGTTTTTTATCAATAAAACTTGCAAGCTACATATTTGGAGATAAAAACAATTAGACAAGATATATAAATTATCCTTGACGTTTCTTTTTAAAAATACTATAAAGGAGAAAAGGTCATTCACAAGTACTCATGGAACTCCATATTTATCAATTTAGAAGATACCACTTTATCTCACTTTATTTAAAAAAGATCTCACTTGGCAACAAATTCATATTTGTCCATTTAAGACAGGACTTGGCAATACATTCATAATGAAGCTAATTACAATCAGGAAATTTACATACTAACAACTTTAAGAAAACCCAAGACTCTGATTCTATTGTAAGATAAAAAAAAAAAAAATGATAAAGTTTGGATTACATATCAATTAATTACTGATCAGGAAGCTAAGCATAAAATGAATGCACTATTTAATGATTCATAGTTTGCTATTCATATAAAAGAAAGGTACCATGAGCATGTTATTTTGCATGTTATAAATAAAAGAACTCTGAATGACTCCTAAGTAACATGCTTTCTATTAAACATAATTCTGTTACATAACAACCAAGATTTCTATTTGCTAATAAAAGTCTAGCTGGGATTATAAGAAAAAATAATATGTCTTAAGCTAATGAGTTCTATAAGCATGAAGACTAAATAATTACCTTTAATTCCAATCAGGCAACATCCAATGCAAATTTATCCTATAGAGATAGAGAAAAGTTCTATCACGTAACTTCTTAGAATAATGGTTTACATATACAAAGACTCAATCGAAGTAGCCAATTTACATTGCAATTTTCCTACTAAAACATATTTCTTATTCCAAGCAAATCATTCTTATAGACAAGTTAATAAACAGTAATTGAAAACCATGAAACGACATTGGTAATTCATAGACTGTATTCAGCCATCTTTTTCGGCATTCAAGTTCAAAGGAAACGAACACGATCAACACCTATAGACATGTATTCTAAGGCATAATGCATACCTTTATTAATACCTTTAACAGAGATTCTAAACTCCGAAGAATCTATATTTCTGTCATGCCATATTCAATAAGTCAGTAATTAAGTCCTAAAACATAGTTACTCAAGCATCGCGCCACAACACAAACCAATATTATGTGTTCTCTATAAAGATCAAAGGAGAAGTTAAAAATCTGACCTTTTCAGACTCAAAGAAAGTGGTGATACCTTATCACTTTTCAGTCATGAAATCCACCTTAGCATCGCGAACTTAAGAAAAATACCGACAAACAGAAAAATAACTCAAACCATAATAAGTAGCTAAGAGGAAAAGAAGAAGAGAGCAGTGTTAGGGGAGAAAGAGCAGAGAGGTCAGGCGTGGTGAGTGCAGTGTTTGTGCGAGGAGGGTAAGAGCAGTCAGTCAACACTCAACATAGGTCAACAAGAGAGCAAAAATCAGAGCCTGAATCGAAGCAGTGACAAGCCAGTGATTAGTAAAAGAAGCTTTTGAGGCTCAGTATGTAGTATTGCCAAGCAAGGGGACAGAGACCTCATCATGCCTGCGAACTCTGGTTGCACCGATGCTGTCGGCCAACCGGGTTGCCTTGCCAAGAGCGAGTAAATTTTTTTTCTCATCATGATTATATTATAAGAAATTATCATCATTGCAAGAAAAGTGGTCTCAAATATACCATCGCCTTAAGCAACAGGAAGGACCAGAAAAAAAATGTCCTCATAGGCTACCATTGGAACGAGGCCAAACCTTCGAGAAGAGGGGGTACGGCAACCTTAAAATTCCAACATAACAAGCAGCAATGGATAGATAACAGGGAAGTAAAGGTAACACAGGCTGACAGTGAAGTGGTGGTCTCCGTGAAGCAATGAGTCTTGCTTTGAAACTCCATTTTTTACTCCATTGTGTGTGTCAGCTTGTGTATGCAAATAAAAGAGAGGAGAAGGATATTAGTCACTAACAATAGAACTTGCAATTGACGTTCAAATTATTTCAGCATTAACTAATCAACAAACCAAAGTGAAAACATTTATACAGAAAGGAGGCAACCTCACGTCTTAGCCAAATGGAAGCCCCATAAATCATAATTTTCATGATATATATATATATATACATATACCCATATTCATAAAGTACAAAATGATTATTTTAAGGACACAATTTCCCCTTCTTTATGAGATCTAAATTGACATTGTTAGATACAGAAGCGGAAGGCCTAGATTATGGTCCATGTTTTGGTTACAAGAGGACTAAACAGATTTGCATTTATTGAGCAAAGTAATTGAACTAATGCATGTCATCCAGAAAGTATATAAATCCCTATCAAGCATACTTTCTAAATCATGAATCCTAAAGTTCAAAAGATAACCAAATCATGGTTCATATTCGACATAGGAACATATTCACATCCATCTAGCAAGTGAAATAGAGCAACTACTAACTTCTATAGTCATGATTTTCAGAGAACACATAATTTAATCCAGATTCTATAACACATCAGGACACGAAATACATACAACCAATAAGACATGAAAAGCAAACATGAATAAGTATCTAATTACGATGTTAAAAAAATCAGTTAATTGAAACCCTTAAGTCATCAACCACAATCGCAACCTCCAACTTCGGGAAGCGATAAAATGAAAATCAAATTCGAGAATCACATAAAAGTCCACAATACATAAATTCCCAGGGATACAATTAACAAAAGAAAAACCCAAAATTTTAACAAATCAACCTCAAATACTCTACCTAATGAATTAATTAGAAGTCGATTTTGAGAAACAGCAACAACAGGTGGTTAAATCAACAAAGGAGTGAACCCCAAACCTTAAATCAAGATCGAAAAGGGAAAATAACTGAGAAGGAATCCAAATCGCGTGGGAAGGTTACCTCAGACGGTAGAGACACTAAAAGGGAGTGCTGGGCATGTTTAAGGGAGCACTAAAATTTTTTTGGGGGAAGAGCGGGGGTGGGGATGATTGGTAGAGGGTCGTGAAAAAATAGGGGGGAAAAACTGGCGCCTAAATTTTCAGCTTTTAACAACCCAATATTGTAACTTTTAAGGTCCAAGTACTTTCCCTTTGTTACTAATGAACTAAAAATCGACTTTAACGACTGCAAAAAAATTGGGTCGCTACAAGTACCCTTATAACGACTGGATTTATATCCTTTTGTTAACTAGTGGTCGTTGAAAGACAATTTTCTTATAGTGATAATTAACGATTATCAAATTACCGAAATCGAACTTTGAAAAAGCCGAATTGAATTTAGAAAGCCCATCCCTATTATCAGTAAAACAGAAAAATTGTTACTTTTACATAATATATAAAGAGACGAAGGGGACTAAGGCCTCATTTGTTTGCATTTAACGGAGGCTTGAATCCGAATGAGTTAGATATTAGGTCATTAAGTGCATTTATTTGCATTAATCTAAGCACTTATGGTCTGAATAATTCTTAATCATTAAGATATTGACCAAAAAGTCTTAATATCATTAAGAGCTATTTTGTATGGATATTTTTATCACCGGGTCCACCCCCACCTACCCTCGCACCACCACCCACCCCACCTACCAACCCCCAAAAACTCCACCACCCACCACCACTACAAACATCTCCACCATTACTAGCAAACATAAATGTCTCATTTTTTTAATCAAATAATATTTTTATTTTATTAAGTTTCTATTTATTTTTTAATATTTAGTTGCTTCTTGCTTGAATTGTATATTTTTTAATGTCTCATTTTTTGTGTGTTTAGTATATTCTGAGAAAAATAGTGATAATTGGGTGATATTCTAGTGCTAAAAGAAACAAAAATGATATTTGTAGGCAATTCTCAATACATGGGTGACCTTTTAGGGAATAATGGACTACTTAGTTTGCCGGAAAAATTATGGAAATGGTGTGATTGGCATTCTACTTGTACGGTGCTTTTGTAGTGTATGATATTCTTCAATGAGTAATTACTAAATTACCGTATTGAAATTTATCGTATCGAAACTTGATTTATCGCATCTAATCGAACCTTAAAAGTTAGAAATTTAATAGTATCTACTTTTAATTAACGATTATCGAATTATCGAAATCGAACTTTGAAAAAGCCGAATTGAATTTAGAACGCCCTTCCCACTGAAAAATGTTCAATGATTATTTCCCACTGAATGTCGGTGGGAAAAACCAAAATAGTAATGCTTTCACACGAAAAAATTAAGAAGTTTTCCCGCGTTTCAATAGAAGCATGTTTTCCGCCATGTGTTTTTCAGTGAGCTAGTTCGGTAGGAATGAGTTAGGGAAGAGCCTTTGTTTCTAAGCACGTGTACCCGTTCAATGAGTATAATTTTTTAAGAAAAAAAAAAGTGTAAAAAGTGTAAGTTTCTAAATATAGAGGTCCATCTTGTATCGTGTTTTAGTTACAAAATAAAAATTAAGAAAAAAGTGTAAGTTTATAAATATGAAGAGTTGATTAGAACGGAAACACAACCCCACAAAACTTAAAAAGAATTGCACAATGGTTGTATTCACATTGTTAGTAACAATATTATAATGACACTTCTCACTCTAAGGAAATAACTTTGAAACTTTGAGTTGTGGTAAGAAAATTCAACATTAATCTTTGCTTTTGTTAAACGCAAAGATTTTATGTAGACTGTCTGTGTATATTAGTTAACCCTTTTTATTTAGTTTTTAAATCCCACGTATAGACTACAAAAAATATATTATACAATCTGATCACTTATTTACCAACTACAAGTAAATCGTTTGATAATCCTTAATTAATATAATTCGCAAATGCGATAATTTACCTTCTATCGCAAGTGAAATTTCATTGGCTGTATAAAAAGATTTTTACGTAATCAGTATTTATAAGTTAAATCCTCATTTCAAACACGTTCAAGAAGTTTCAAATTTACGGCAGTTTAAGCTTCCATCATGTGATTTTGATCCATCTTACATTTCGAACTTGATTGCTTACTATTGGATGTTGAGAAAGTTGTCCTCGGTAACTTGTTATGCATTTTTTGACTCTGAAAAGTAATTGCGATGCATAATTTTGGTAAAGATATCCATATTTTTGCTGCAGCCAAGATACTGTGTTCTTATGTAAGGAAAAGAAGTACTGGAACTGAAATTTCCAATCAATTATTTTGTGTATAGTCAAGTCGTATTAGTCTCTGGTCCATTTTCTATTCCATCACAAGACACTCTTTGATTGTTAGGAGGGTTCTTAATCAGTTGAAACAGGAGAACCTCTTTTCCCAATGATGTGATTTGAATTCCTGATGGTGTTGGCTACTTAATTATTTTTTTGTTATTCTTTTCCAACTTTCCTTCTTTTTTTTTTTAATTTTTTTTTTAAGAGAATCGATTTGACTACTTATAAAATGTTAATAGCGTAAAAAGTTTTCTATCAAAGAATATTTCATTCTCTTCTAACTCGAGATCATTGATTAAGAGTGAATGCATCAGTTTTTTATTTGTTTCATATCGGTGTCGATGCTTGCATTGGAGGAGCTCGATTAATTCAAATTCGCATCGTATAAGGTCCATTAAAATAGAAAGTACTCCCTACCAGAATCTTTTTCATACCCATGAGTTTGAATCCAATAACTCTGATTGAGGATGAAGAAATCCTATCCATGTCGACACAACTAATTAAAATCAGTGTGATTGGACCTTCACCATTTAGCATGCCCTGATGAAATAATTTAGAGGTCGTTTGGTAGGAGGATAAGTTATCCCATGTAGATGGGATTGGGTGGGATTACTAATCCCGCCTTATCCCACCTTTTACCCCATCTACATGGGATTGGATGGGATATCAAAAAAATTATCCTACCAACCAAACATAGGATTAATTCCAATCCCATTGGATTAGTAATTCAGCTCATCCTATCCCTCCTACCAAACGACCCCGTACTATATTGATAACAGAGTCACAGGGACTAACATGTCCTGATGAAAGGCTACAACAGGTAATAAAACCAAGGCCATTGGCTCCCAACCTTGTACATTTTTTGTTTTTGGGTCAAGGACATTTTATGAATGGCAACTCCTATTGCCATCAGATATCAATGTTTTATTGACTTTCCATTCTAATAGTAGTACTATCAGGTAGTATTTGTTTTATTCAAATATTATCCTAAATTTTTCAGTGTGGCAAAAATATATTCAGTGACTAGTCAAAGTTTTAATTGTACCTTATTTTTATTTAACTTGATGTTCGGTAGAAGCTTGATGCTCTTGTCAACAAATCAATTATCAATGTAAGGGGCTTATGTCCTATTCGCGATTAAAACATGAGTTTTGTGCCCTGTAGTGCGTGTCAGATGTTGTCATTTGCAAAATTAGTGCTTGTGTAAATATTTGAAATATCTTCCTACTAATTGACAAAAACAAATACTCACGTAAAAGTACATGAAATATCTTAAGTGTAGTAAGATGTAGATATAAATTAAAAGGCCAGCACTCTAGGAATGCCATATGAATGGCTAGAGGGAAATTGTAAATGTCTGAAATTCTACAAAGCCCACTTGTGGGCAGTAAATGAACATCCCTTTTACCTAAAATTAATTTCCCAAACTACTAGAGCTAACGTACTAATCTCTCACTCCCAAGGGAGAGGAACCGTCCTCTTGAACAAACTCGAATATGTGGGAGCTAAGGGTGTCAAGTGGGCCGGGCCGGGCCGGGCCATTTAAACATGGGCCACAGGGGGCGCGGCGGGTCGGGGCCGGGCCGGGCCAGGTCGTAAGTTAGGGGCCGGGCTTGGAGAGGGAAAAGGGTGTCCGGCCCAGTTTTTTTTTTTTTTTTTTAAAGTTCCAATACAAAAATAGACATTTACATTTACTAATAATAATAAAATTAACATTTAAATCTAATGATAAAATTGCTAAATTAAAAAAAGTTTAGTCGTCGTCAAATTCAAAAAGCTAGCCGTTGCTAATTTTATTTGAACCCCTAAATTTATGAATAATTTCACTTTGGTCATATTTTCAAACTATAAATACCCCTCCATTCTTCTTCATTTTCACACAATTCTTCCACAATTCTTTCTTTACCTAAATTTGTTATTCAACTAGTGTACATTACTTCACCTCCACCTTCTCCTCGAGTTCGAAGATCAACTTCAAGTGCGGTGTGGATGCATTTTGAGCGAGTAAATGAGGAACATGTTAAATGTCAACATTGTGGTGACATATATCTCCACAAGTCGGAGCGTCGGGTATTAGCCTATTGGTGGGGGGGGTGGGGGGTGGAGGGGGTAGGTGTGTTGCGTAGATACTTGTGAAAATGCATGAAATTGAACTAAATGATTTATCAAAGGTATATTTGTTGAGATAAGTACTATCACAATCTAATATATACTATATACTGAAAATGTATCAAAGGTATATTTGTTGAGAAAACAAGATTGTCTAGCTTTAAAATACAATTTTAAAGAAAACTAAAGTGCTCCATAAAAAGAGACTCCTAATTTATTGGATATAATGTTTTTAAAATATTTATTATTAGTAATAAATGTAGTACTTATCTTTTTTTTTTAATTTGAAGTGGGCCGGGCCGGGCCGGTGCCCCGGTGGGCCATCAACCGGGCTACTGGTGGGCCGGGCTGGTGGGCTGTCCACCTTGTCCGGCCCAGCCCCCTAATAAAGCCCCTTACACCTCTTAGTGGGTTTGGGCCGGGTTTACCGGGCCGGGTTCGGGCTGGCTCGGCCCACTTGACACCCTTAGTTGAGAACCTCTGATGATGTAGGCTCCGGTCCCTCTATGGAAAAATGACCGATGATCCTCGTACTATCCATGATCCTGTGTCGAACATATAATTGTGTGTTAAAATAAATGTAATAAGTGCATAAAACAAATTTAAGTGGATAAACAATTTATCAAGTTTTGTGTCGACATCATCAAACTCATGAGCCAACTCAAACCTGCTGATCGACCACGTGGTGTCACCAACAACAGTGATACCGCATACACCTCCCAACTCGGCACTACCGGAAAATAGTCACATCTTTTCAGTGTTCAAGCCATTCATCTCTTCTCTTACTTGACGGCCAACCTCTAATTTGAGGAATCTCTTCCCAAATTTCGTTTGGGCTATTGCCTCACCAAACCTCGATAGAAACCTCTCTGCAGCCATTTTCTAATCAGGTAAGACCATTATTAATATGGAAAAAAAGATAATTCACAGAAACAACGACAACAATATACAGTGTAATAACTTCAAGGACTGTAGGAGCAAAAAGAGAGTGGAATAATAAGCAGGTATTGTTACTCAAAACTAAAAAATCTAAAGAAAATATCGAACCATAACTTTGGTATTTGCTAGATAGCAGACATTATCTCCGATGTACCAACACTCAAATATTTGTTATGAAGAAGGGGTGGTCACGTGACTTTACATTTTTCACCATTTTTCCTTGAATCAAAATATTATCCAACTAGTCTGAGGAACAAATGTCACTAAGAAAAATACATAGTACTAATTTATTTAATAAGGCAACCAAGGGCAGAACATGCCACTCCCTAGGTCTGATCACCCATCACATCCCTTTTTTCTTTGTGACTATTTTTTGATTAATCAGTTTGTATTAGTCAAGTACTATTCCTACTTCTACTCCCAAAGTCACATTATCAAACCTTTTGTTCTAGTTTGTCATTCGGTATCTCGTGTGTGTTCTGAGGCTTGATTAAATTTAAATTTGTATTGGTGAATTTTACATTAGTGCATACAATGCATTCTAACAAAGATGACTCTATATTTAAGGTACTCAAACGTGACACTGTTCTGGTTTATGTCGTACGGTTCGAATTTCGAAAGTCAAACAACTTAATTTTGACCATGAATTAGTGCATGAAATCTTTAAAAAAAAAAATTAAAATAAATTTACATATTCGAAAACTACGTAAAAATTACAAATCACAATAATTGACAATTTAAAATATTTAAAAGATATATGAAAAAATTTACGGTTAAAGAAAGATTTGTTTGAATTTTAAAATCCTATTACCTTTTCTGAAACGGCCCCACTTATTCACATTTCACTTAACACGCCCATTGCTTGAATTTACAATTGCAGAGCTATAAGGCTCATCGTTCTTTTTGTTTTTTGGTCCTTTAATTCTAGGAATCTTTGGTGGTATCATACTCTACTACACTTAAGTAGCAGTGTATTGACCAAAAAAAAAAAAAAAAAAAAAAAAACAAACTTTACCCTTGGCCTTGGGATTCACATGGTCAACTTTTGAAATTTAACTTGTAAGACTAGGACTAGGTCATATTTTCTCCGGAAAGTTTGGACTGCTTCAAGTTTTCACGTGACACCAACTTTTCAGTGTTATGCATTGTATTTCATGGGTGCGACTATCTCTAATTATTAATCATATCTTTATTCCTTTCCCTCCCGCCTCTCCAAATATTCCTCGACCTACACATTTAATTTGTTCTTCAGCTATTCTCACTTTATATGGCTCTCTCCATAGACAAGTTAATTATCCTCTTATATTTGTATAAGATAGCGCGTAATCCTAATTATCTTATCTTTATTTCTTGGAAACAGTCATTAATGCTTGCATAAAGGTAGGTTGTCTATATTACACCCTTTTGGATGTTGCCTTTTTCGGACCCTGCTAATGCCGGATGCTTTGTGCACCGGGCAGTACTTTTTTTTTATTTTTTATAGCTTAATCATTGTTAGTAATCTGTGTTCAAAACAGAAAATCAAGAAAGCAGAAATGTTAGTTTGATAAAAACATAAACAAACAAAAAATTATTCCGAGCCCACAAGTTTTTTGTGTGTCCTTAAGTAATTCAATCCCCTCACTGTTGCCCAAGGTATCCGAATTAATTCCTCCCAAGATAGAACGAAATACTATTACGTAAAGATGTCACTTCAATTTACAGAACTTCAGCACACTCAAATGAACGGAGCAAATCACACGACTCTATGATACTTGTTTTGAAAAAATGATGCAGAGAAGAGACGAGAAATTTCAAAACTTTCAGTATATATAAATCTGAGGCAAGGCCTCTGAATTTATAAAAAGTGAAAGGTCGAGATGAAGAGGTGGAATCCCAAATGTGCCTCTTCCATTTCTCATTGAAAGGTCGAGATGAAGAGGTGCAATCCCAAATGTGCCTCTTCCATTTCTCATTCACCTTTTAAAAAACCCAACAATCCTAATTGCACATATTTCATAGACATACCCTAACATACTAATTGGCAATTTTTCAAGTTCAGAAGACCAAGATTTGCAGCCTAGAATTTGAGTGCTAGGACGTTTTAACTTTAATTTGGACGGCTTTTCATATGTGCCGATGTTGGTCGGGTGTAAACTTCCCCCCGTCATTTAGTTAGATTTCAACTTCTCAGTTTTGACAATATCTACAACATCTCTATTTGTTAAAAAAAAAAAATTGTACACCTCTCTGGCATGCTCGTATTTTAATGTTGAGGTTCAAACTTCAAATTATCAGTTTAATTAGGCAAGATATGTTGCTATAATGAAGTTGACACGAAATGGAAAACGATTTTTTATTTTATTTTTATGATCATTAATAATGATGATGAGAATGAGAGTAGAGAAGAAGAATGTGAGATGGATATGTACCGGATGTATATAGTATGAATGTACGTGTGTGTTATTATGAAATAGTGTACTGTGCAGATTTTCAGATTTATTAAGAGTAGAAAAGCAAGGAGAGTGTATATTTGTGATGGATGAAGTAACAAGTTAGGGGGAGAAAAGGAAGGAAAGAAAACAAGAATTAAAAGGAAAAAAGTACGTAATTAGTCGGTATTTATACATGCGATTTGAAACTATGGTTTGAAATAAGCGTTTGGACATGCGATTTCATCTCATGGTTTTCAAACCATGGATGAAATCCCAAATCATCCAAAAAGACATGATTTGGGGTTGATTAGGTCCAACCATAATTAACAATTATCGAATTATCGAAATCGAACTTTGAAAAAGCCGAATTGAATTTAGAAAGCCCATCCCTACTATCAGTAAAACAGAAAAATTGTTACTTTTACATAATATATAAAGAGACGAAGGGGACTAAGGCCTCATTTGTTTGCACTTAATGGAGGCTTGAATCCGAATGAGTTAGATATTAGGTCATTAAGTGCATTTATTTACATTAATCTAAGCACTTATGGTCTGAATAAGTCTTAATCATTAAGATATTGACCAAAAAGTCTTAATAACATTAAGAGCTATTTTGTATGGATATTTTTACATCCGGGTCCACCCCCACCTACCTTCCCACCACCACCCACCCCACCTACCAACCCCCAAAAACTCCACCACCCACCACCACTACAAACATCTCCACCATTACTTGCAAACATAAATTTCTCAAATTTTTTAATCAAATAATATTTTTATTATTTATTAAGTTTGTATTTATTTTTTAATATTTAGTTGCTTCTTGCTTGAATTGTCTATTTTTTTAATGCCTCATTTTTGTGTCTTTAGTATATTCTGAGAAAAATAGTGATAGTTGGGTGATATTCTAGAACTAAAAGAAACAAAAATGATATTTGTAGGCAATTCTCAATACATGGGTGACCTTTTAGGGAATAATGGACTACTTAAATAATGGACTACTTAGTTTGCCGGAAAAAATTATGGAAATGGTGTGATTGGCATTCTACTTGTACGGTCCTTTTGTAGTGTATGATATTCTTTAATGAGTAATTACTAAATTACAGTACTGAAATTTATCGTATCGAAACTTGATTTATCGCATCGAATCGAACCTTAAATGTTAGGAATTTAATACTATCTACTTTTAATTAACGATTATCGAAATCGAACTTTGAAACAACCGAATTGAATTTAGAACGCCCATCCCTACTATCAGTAAAACAGACAAAATTGTTACTTTTACATAATATATAAAGAGGCGAAGGGGACTAAGGCCTCATTTGTTTGCACTTAATGGAGGGCTGAATCCAAATGAGTCAGATATTAGGTCATTAAGTGCATTTGTTTGCATTAATCTAAGCACTTATGGTCTGAATAAGTCTTAATCATTAAGATATTGAACAAAGTCTTAATATCATTAAGAGCTATTTTGTATGGATATTTTTTACCACCGGGTCCACCCCCATCTGCCCTCCCACCACCACCCACCCCACCTACCAACCCCCCAAAACTCCACCACCCACCACCATTACTAGCAAACATAAATGTCTCATTTTTTTATCAAATAATATTTTTATTTTATTAAGTTTGTATTTTTTTTTTAATATTTAGTTGCTTCTTGTTTGAATTGTATATTTATTATGTTTAAATAAATACATTAGGCACATTCAGATGTTGAAAATCAATCAGGCTTTGATCATTCCGTGTTCAGATATAGAGACAACATCTTAATCATTCAGATGTCTTAATTTTAATAAAAATAAATGAGACCTTAATACAAATATTCTATTGGCGTAGTCGACATACTCTCTCGAGGCTGTGTTATTCACATATGAAATTTTAACTACCTAATGGAGTAAATATCTATTTTAAACTTAAAAAAGGCCAAGTAAACCAGCTATTTATATTATTGAGGTTCCGTGAAAAAGTATTTTCTCATCTTTCCATTTTCAGAAAATCGAAGAAATGATAGATATACTTCTACACTTGAAATGATAAAATCTCTGTTTATAGCAATTTAAATTGTGATTTAAAGATTAATTAATTTACTGCAGGAAAAAGAGTCATGATTCTCTGACTATAATGACAAAAAGGTTCTTCACATACACTTTTTATTATTAATATTAATCTTACCGAAAAATGTTTTGTTGCAGTGGTTGTACATACGATTTTTCTACTAGCCACTATGATTTCGTGGAATGTGTCAAATGCAAAGACTAAATGGCAACCAACAAGGAGAAGACAGGTGTGTTCCTCCTCTTTGTTTTCTTTATATTATACAGGCTCTCTCCGATCCCCAAATACGTTACTTACTAATCATCATATTTAATAAACGGATTTTGTGTTTCAAAGTGGTATCCTCTTAGAAAAACGTAGTTGACAAATATTTTTTTGATTCTGGGTTAACTATACAACAATTTAAAGCTCAAGGATTTGAGTGGGGTAGGTAGGCTAAACATAAGGGACCGCTTATGTAATTTTTTCTGGGCCCGTGTATTTGTTTTGCCAAAACAAAACTATCACCACATCGGCTAGGGTTATGGCTGCCCGTATCGGAGGGTGGGTTACATTTCATTGAACCCTAATAAATAATTATTACTTTCTGAGAATGGACTTACTGACTTTTTTTTCTTCTCTTTTTTGGGGTTTGGTTAGAAAACTATTGGGTTGTCGGGCTTTGCTTGGAGCACAAATCAGGTTTTTAAGCATTTCTATCTTTGGATTCCCTTTTTGTATTTTGTATTTTGATTTTGGTTTTGATTGTGTAGGGGATACTGCCAGCAAGCCTCCGAATCCCCACCTAGTGGCGGTCCTGGTGGGTAATTTGTTTAATTATCGCTTCAAATTTCTCTCTTCTCTTATTATAATAAATTATAATAGCTCATTTGCAGCTAAATACTTTGTTGGCGGAGCACTATCAGCTGTTACTTTCTGGCATCTCGTGTATGTACCTCACTTTTTTTTTTTTTTTACATCATGAATAAATAAAAAACGTTTAACCAATACTTAAAGTTGGAGCTCATTTTGTTTCAATAATATATTTTCTAGTGCTAATTATCTTTTTTTTTTTTTTTTTTTTTTTTGCAGGATTGGCATGAAACTGAATAGGCTCAAGGAAAAGTAAGTTGTATCGCCTTTGGTTAATTTCCCTCTTTAACTTTGTCTATTTTGCTTTTGCTTTTTATTTTTTTTTATTTTTTAAGCACTGATTGATGGTAGTACATGTTTGTTAATATGGATTCTGATGGTGAACAACTAGTTCTTGGCTTTGTGGTATCTTTCTTGTATATATTAATATTACAAGAAAGATATCTCCTTAGCTTATCTTATCATTCCTCTTCTCGACCTTCAGTGCATCCATTGCACTCATAATGAGCAGAATCGTACCACCCATTGATAACTAGTGGCTCTTCCATTTTGCTAACCTTTTATCACATTTTCCACGCTCCTGTCCATTTCATATCTGCTTTACGATTAGCCCCCACATGCATCCCCTAATATGTGGTGGTAATCTTCTAAAGCTGCAACTCATGATGCCAAGTTCAACTAGCTCTTGGGTGTTTCCACCTCTTTTACTGGGTATTCCACTTTTTGCCAGATTAAAAAACCATAATCAGCTCCGATAACACCACTCTTCCTTAGCATCACCAAAGAGGAGAGCGTCACCTGCATACAAAATACTAGAGATAGTGAACTTCGCCCTTCAGATTTAAACAAAAATATCCCTTCTTAAAAAACCTTATCCAATTATGGTGCACTGCAATATTTATCATTCTACTAAGGTCTTTCATCACTAGGATAAGAAATAAAGGGGACTTTCCTGTCTTATGTCTCTTTTGGAAGGAAAGAGATCACATGGTATTACATTAATTTACTTGACTGATCCACTTTGCTTCGAATCCTATGTCTTTTAGGATTCATAGAAGGAAGTCCCAGGTCAATATGCCTTTATATCCAAGTTCTCTATATTTTCATTGGTAAATGAATCGCTATTTGGAAAATGAAAATTAGAACAACTATTTTTAGGAGGATTTGATTTGATGGGAACTTTCTCAAGGGTCCAATGAGTTGTAGATTTCGTATGGGTATCTTTAGTTGGAGTTGCGTTTAAAGAACAAGAAAAAGCTGTATATTCAAAGTCGGGGACACAACTTTTGCTTTTGTACCGTTTAGAATTTGCATAGCTACGGAAAATGTAAAGAATTTAGTTGTAAACAATATTGCTGAAGCCAAAGCCATCCTCACTGGGATTCGATGGTGCTCCTGCAATAACTTTCATCAAGTCATTATTGAGTCTGATTCTCAAATTATCATCAACAAGATTATCAACCCCTCTTGGCAAGTGTTGGAGATTCTTCAGCAAATATGGAACTTTAGCTTTACGGGGAACTACATATTCCAACATTGCCTTAGGGAAGGCAACATGGTGGCTGACAAGTTAGCTAATTGGGGTGAGCTCACCGGATAGAAACATTTTCTTCAATCAAACTGTCTCTTGCCTACTCAAGTTAGGGCTCTTTTGAAGAATGATCAAGATGGACTTCTTGTCTTAGAATTAGACATGTCAAAGGACACTATACTTTTGTATAACTTTGATCCATGTATCACACTATTTTTGTATCCGTTTTTCTCATGCTTTTTACTCTAGCATCAATATGTTACTTCCTTCACCTGGATGAAGCTTTTCATCCTCAATGTAACTCAAGGAGGTTTGGCCAAAAAGCCACCTCTTGTACTCTCAACTTTTGCAGTGAAATCCACAGAAAAAAGGTCTATACCTAACCCTCCACCAATAGGTGGTTTATAAAATAAAAAAAAATAAAAAGGAGTTTTTGGTTTTTCTGCAGCTTTTTAATCATCAAGGCATCTTTGCAATTATCTTTTGTTGTGCTTGAGAAATGCATTTCAGTACATCTTAATATCTTATGTTGTTTTAAAAATGGATATTGTGTCTTGACATACGGATAACTTTTTTTTTCTCTTGATATTTCTCATTAGGGTGCATGCTCGTCAATTGGTGTGGGAAGCTCAAAAAAAGTGAATCGCTGTCAGTGCTGTGTACTTATGAGGATGTATCGTTGATCTTGTACTCATATATTTCCTACAAGTTCGAGACTTAATTTTGTGGTTTTTTACTATAGTACATGTAGAAAGAGGCTTAACTTTATAGTATCATGGATTTCCTTTGTATGCTCACCTAGGATCATAAATCTCAACTCATGGAAACTAAGTAGGCGTTTGGCCATAGTTTCACTTTATTTGAAACTAGAAAATTTGCGCGCAATCATTAAGACCCTGCTTGTCCATATTTTTTTTGGAATTTTGGAGTTGGAGTTAAGAGTTGGAGTTGGAGTTGTGTTTGGCCATAGTTTTTGAAATTGTAGTTTTTGGTGAAATGTAGTTGTAAAAAAGTGAAAAAATTTTGAAAAACAATTTTTTTGAGTTTTTGGTATCCGAATACTGATTTCAAGTTATATTGAATTTTTTCATGGCAAAAGCATTGATTACGGAAAAAAGTGGAAATTTTTTTTAGAAATAAAGTGAATAATTCTTATGGCCAAACGGGGGCTGAAAATGGCACTAATTATCTTTTATAGATTTGGGCTAGGTATATAATATAAATTTGTGTGACGCTAATTCTTACAAAAATCAATTATACGGATTGATGAAATAATGAATATAAATACTTTTATTAGATTTAGAGTTTTATTTTCTTTCTTACCTTTGATTGTACGAATATATATTTACTCTCAGAGTTTCTGCTTTTATTTACTTTCATTCTACGGTTTGCCTATGGTATAAGTATAATCAAATAAATTTCTTTTACCGATCAACAAAAAAATGACTAATAATCTAAATGATATATGTACTTTGTGTTCGACCTTGTGGTTTCTAGCCAACATTGAATACTATATTCTCTAACCGACTTTGGCATGTTAAGGTAAATACACAAGAATTGATCAGATTCTATGTATATAATGTTGTCAATTCTAATATGTTTAAACAATTAAAAACAGAATATAAGAATAAACTCAAAATTACACCCGCTAATTTTCATTCTGGTTCATCCTTTAATTTCCAACATGCTCTTGAGCCCAGAAGATAAATTTCCACCTTTAGTTTCATTGGTGCACACTCACAAGTCTTAATATCATCACCTAGTAGTGAAGAGAAAGACGTTCTAGAAACGTTCTAGAACTTCAGCTTGGAGGCATCCGATCTCCAATGATGGCAACATGGTCATCAAACCCACCCATCCACTGTAGGCACAGTTAACATGAGAAAATCCAAGGCAACTAACTGCAATACGAAGTATTGTAGTAGCATGAAATTAATGAATATAAGCTACAGAGATTTGAAACAACATTGCTTTTCTTTTGGATACGTAAATCACATCAATCGTAAAACTATTTTTTGAGTGGTTCTTAACTGGCCACTTTATCCTCACTCTTAGGTATTTTAGGTTCTCAATTCTCAATTATCAAAAGAGTTGAAAAACTTTGGCAACAACTGTGAAGTTCCGTATGTCAAAAGATTGACGTTGGTTTGTATCAGAACTCAACGATCCCTAATAGTTCATTATGTAAAAGAAATAGGATTACTCACCCAAAATCCAAAAACAGTATGGACCTTTCCTCATGCAGATGACCAGAAAAAATAAGTCTAATCACCAGGATTGGTAAGGTAAAGCCTAACCTCCCCTTTATTCTAATTCACCTCAGTGACGATTTTTTTTTTAATTATTAATAAAAGTAGCTGCTAGACACGCTGAGTTGTGGCATATTCGTCTCTAAATAAAGTAGGCTACAAGCTGCACATAGGATATATTAGGCCATATATTTAAGTTAAATTGCAGCAAGCATGTCAGTGATGACCATACCGCATAAACATAAATACAAGCAGGAAGTACTTTGATATGTGACAAACGCCGCCATCAAAAGGCTAGTAGGCTACCATCATACATTACATAAAGCGTCATGTCAGTGATGACCATAACAAAATGCGCACAAATACAAACACAAGTAGGAAATACTTCCGCACGAGATAAACGCCAACATCACAAGGCTACCATCATACATTAAATTACGGGCCGAACCAATCATTTCTGCTTGTTTAGCGTACGAAAAATAGCCATGCGCTCCTCTGCATTTAGGATATCAACGATCCTAGAGACAAAAAGTGAATTAAAATGTCAGTACAGATAGGATAATACTACGTCTACGTTAAAACACAACCAGCCTACTACACATGGAAAACCAGGCAAAATTTACTCGTTTATGAGCACAAAACCACATCAGATATAGAAAGCAATAGAACTGGAAATTTCATTCCAAAAAAGTATCCTAGAAGGAGAAGCTCCTCCTCTCTATGATTCGCTTACTCCTAGTCGTCATAGTTTGTATTTCCCTTCAGCCATCTCTTTAAGTGATTGATTAAAACATGGATAAATATTTTATTTCATTGCCAGTACCAGATCTTATAACATTAGTGAAGACAAAGCGTGAATTTAATATCTTCAGAAGTGGACATTCCCTGCCCAGGCATTTGGATATTTTTGCTCCTATAAAAACTTTGGGAGGTACATCTGCATGGTGGCAGTTCAAGGACAAAGAAGAAGTGTCTTTATACTCGTTGAGATCTACTCAACTCAGGGTGGGAAGATTTGGTAAGCAAGATATTATGATTCCTTAGGAAATGCGAAGTCCCTCCCTCAATTGGACAAATTACATTATAATAAATATTTTTTAAAAAGTGTATACATATAATGTCGGTTTAGTTCAGTTCGGTTTGACTTTTTTTAGTTAAAACCAAACCAAACTAATTATGGTTGGATTTTTTTTCAATACCAAACCATTAGTCGATTTTTTTCTTCGGTTTATCGATTTGGTGCGGTTAATCGATTTTCATTAACCACCCCTAAGTCTAGGCATCCGAAATCTTAAGTTGCACAACAAAAGTATGCTAAGGAAGTGACTATGGAGATATGGTCAACCAGAACCAGGCTACTGGAAAGATGTAATAGATGCCTGAAGCCCTGAACCATTGGAGCACTAGACAAAGCACAGGGCCACATGGGGTAGGTCTCCAAAAGTATATCAGAAGCCTACATACTGATTACTTCCAAAACATATCATTTAAATGTGGGAATGTTCTGCATATAAGATTTTGGGATGACATGTGGCTTGGGAACACAGCACTAAAAAACACTTATCTGAGGCTCTACCAATTTGCTACGGACAAGATTCCACTATTGCACAAAACCGAGACAACAACATTTGGAGCCCCTGCTTTAGAAGGAACCTACAGGATTGGGAAATCAATGACCTAATTATTCTACTTGCAACACTGAGGGAAGTACACAGTCAAGGAAGGCTATGATCTAATGTGCTCACAAGGAGAAATCTTGGAGGATTGGCCTTGGAAGGATGTTTGGAGGAACAGGCTACCTCTCAAAGTTTCATCCCTAGCCTGGACAGCTCTGAATGGTGCTTTCTTAATACAAGACAATCTTAGCAGAAGGAACATTGCTCTTGTCAACAGAAGTTATTTATGCAAACAAAATCTAGAAAGTGTTAACCTCAGTCTGTAGGATGATTCCAACAATCATTTCTTGGGTAATCTGGAATGAAAGGAATCGCAGATGTTTTGATGGAATATCAACTCCTACTTACCCTCTCAAGGCTAAATGTTTAGTTAGTTTGTTTAGTTGGAACTTTCATGGACTGGCTTTTGGACTTTGTGAGCACCTGCTTTTGGACTTTGTGAGCCCCTTAGTTCTTCATGTATTAGTGCTGAAATGTATTTTTTGCCCTTCTGTACTGGAGCTAACTGTTTACACCTTTTGTAATTTGGCATCTTCCTGATGCCCATGCAATGATAATCTCTTATCTAAAAAAAAAAAAAACATGGTCGGTGAAGATACATACAACGGACCTCAACTTGTTTTGGATTGAGTTGTACTTATTGTTGTTGAAACAAAAAAAGCAAAAGCTCTAACACAAGGGGTTGTGGTGCATGAGTTTTTTTTTTTTTTTTTTTTTTAATGACATGGGAACCACAGCCGCTACCCTTCGGGTGCGCACAGGGTAAACGCAGCTCCTGTGCAGTAGCTCGCAAACCACATAGGAGAGGTAACTAGGCAAGCCCGGTGTGACGAGCTCGACCGAGAAGGCAAATCCCCTGCTGTCGTAGGCAGGGGGTTTCGAACTTGAGACCTCCATTATGAAAGCCCCATGTTCAACCAACTGAGCCACCCTTGCGGGTAGTTGTGGTGCATGGTTTGAAACTAGGAAAATAATAGTTTTGCCCCTCTACCCTATTCCACTTCAATATCAGACTTTTGTCTGCGACAAAGTTCGAACTCGTGATAAAGCTATACGCATATTTGGCAAGTCATAGTGGAAAATGCAGCTGGGAAAACTTGCTAGCCGGGAACAAGTAATCTCTCTCCTTAGGGACCTCAACACCCTCCTAGTGCTGTTTTGTGAATAATACTACTTATTACCTTTCAGAAATAATGCTAAACTGAGAAGGTAACAACTTACTTCTCAATTTTACGCTGTTGCCATTTTGCCCTGCGAAAACAAATTTAGAGTAAGTGTTACAAAAGAGAAAAATCTCCCGCAAAATAATTAGCCCTATGGGAAAGGCAGGTGAAAAAAACTTCCAAATTAGAGAATCATTATACGGTTTAGAAATAGAGTAGCTATGGGTGTTGGAAATTTGGGAGAACAAGACAACACAAATAATACTCAAAACTCGCTAGAAGAGAAATGGAGGAAAGATGATTTTCTATTCAACTTGGCTTGATTCAAATGGCTAGATTACATGACTATTTATAGGTGAATTCATCCATGTATCTAGCCTAGCATACATGTATCACTATTAATAATTTCATACTTCACATCCTCCAAGTACATGAATAAGACCTCACTAGACTAATCTAGAATTTTTCACCAATTCATGTATCTCCTAATACATTAATCTACTAGTTCATGAACTAAATTAAATATAATGTGAACAAATTAAATAATGTGAACAAGTTTATTTTTTCAACAATGGGAAGTAGCACTCTATATTTCCGGAGGTGTACATGGGAATTGAGTTGGTTACTTACCTACCAGTTAATACTTTTTATATATTGAGTCCAATAAGTAGTTATTTTATTTCCCCCTAAGTTAAACTTTTTGTTTACTTTGACCCCTAGATCTTACTTCCCCTATATGCATCTAGTTTGCCATTTTCAGAAGCTATGAATGAAATTATCGTTAGTCTTCATATCTCAAATTTTATCTTGATCAAATCAATTATAACAATTATGAGCATAGAAAATAAAGGCAAACAAAATTGATCATCTTAAATACATGCAATATAAACACAAATATATATTTCTTCTCATAAACAAATTCGAGTTACGCACCACATCATATAGGACATTGTAGCTGTAAGTGCCCCAACAATGAAAGAGCCTTCTGCAAGGACCAGAAATATGAAAATGAGAGTTGTAGTTTAGACACCAAAATTGAAACCAATATTAGAAAATTAGGTAGAGAAATTTACTATTAAGAGCACTTTCATGATCGCTTTTGCTAGTTTTAGAGACTTGCTGGCAGTATCCCCTGCAAAACACCAGACACGTTCAAATTACCAATTGGTTTCAAAGGAAAAAAGAAGAAAAATTCATGCATACCTTACTCGTGTTGGTGCTCCAAGCAAAGCCCTACCAGCCAATTGATTTCTATGGAAAAAAAACACCACAAATTAGAAGAAAAAAAAAAAAACAAGTCCCAAGGATAAAATAAACAAAATTAGGCTGAAACCAACCCACCCTCTGAGACGGAAAGCCATTATAGCGCAGAGTAAACTGCGTTGAAACAAACCCTAGTTAGGTCGGACACCACGCTCTTCGTCGCTTGTAATAACAATGATTTATAAACATATGAGTTATGAGAGAAAAGGCCATAAATAGTCCCTTATCTATGGGAGTAGGTCTAAAATGGTCTCTTAACTATATACTTACCGGTTTTAGTCCTTTAACTATCCAAAAACTTATCAAATTTGGTCTCCATATATTTTTTTATACAAACAGCGTACAAACTCATAAACCTTCGTGAGATTAATCGTTAAACCATTCCTCAGACCTATATTTCTCTCTCCCTGCTTCTTTTTCCTCAAGTTCATTCTTTAACCTCAATTTTTTTCCTCAAGTTCTCTCTCGCGTTTCGTAACCGACGGACTGCGTCGATTAAAACCGACCCAGTCTGTCGATTTTGTTAAAAAAAAACTAACGGTCTCATGTCGATTTTTTTTAAAATTAAAGAATGAAATGTAGGAACTTGGAGTTAAATCTGGGTATGTTCCTTGGCATTAAAAGGCTTTACCACTAGATCACTGATATTTTTTATTCATATACTTACATTGATTTAATTTATCTTTTGTTTTTTCGCTCTAAAAATCGACGGACTCCATCTCCGTCGATTTTTTATAAAAAAAAAAAAAAAAAAAAACCGACAGACTCCATCAGTTTATTTTAGAAAATAATATAACAAATAATTATATTTTTCGCGCATTTTTGTGCAAAAAACAATGGACGCAGTCGGTCGATTTTCTTAAAAAAAAAAAAGATTTAAAAAAATTATTGAAAAAACCGACAGAATCTGTCGGTCTTTCCGTCGGTTTTTTCCATCGTTTTTTTTCCGTCGGTTTTTGCCAGTTTTTAGTAGTGTTTGAGAAGAATGGTTATAGAAATTTTGTGTCTGAGTTTGTCTTTTCGAATTTTAGAGACTCGAGAGCGACACCAGTCCCAGAATGCTCTTTTTTTTTTTTATTTTTTTTTATTTTTTAACAAGAGGAACTTGAGGAAAAAGAAGCAGGGAGAGAGAAATATAGGTATGAGGAATGGTTTAATGATTAATCTCACGAAGGTTTATGAGTTTGTACGCTGTTTGTATAAAAAATAGACGGAGACCAAATTTGATAAGTTTTTGGATAGTTAAAGGACTAAAACCGGTAAGTGTATAGTTAAGGGACCATTTTAGACCTACTCCCATAGATAAGGGACTATTTATGGCCTTTTCTCTATGATGCAAATATTGGTCTTCTGAACCTGAAAAATAGCCAATTAGTATGTGAGGTATGTCTATGAAATATGTGCAATTAGGATTGTTGGGTATTTTAAAAGGTGTGAATGCGAAATGGAAGAGGCACCTTTTGGATTGCACCTCTTCATCTCAACCTTTCACTTCTCATAAATTCAGAGGCCTTGCCTCAGATTTATATATACTGAAAGTTTTGAAATTTCTCGTCTCTTCTCTGCATTATTTTTCCAAAACAAATATCATAGAGTCGTGTGATTTGCTTCGTTCATTTGAATTCGCCGAAGTTCTTTAAATTGAAGTGGCGCCTTTACGTAATAGTGTTTCATTCTATCTTGGGAGGAATTAATTCGGATACCTTGGGCAATAGTAAGGGGATTGAATTACTTAAGGACACACAAGAAACTTGTGGGGGCTCGGAATTTTTTTTTTGTTGTTTGTTTATGTTTTTATCAAACTAACATTTCTGCTTTCTTGACTTTCCATTTTGAACACAGATTACTAACAATGATTACGCTATAAAAAATAAAAAATAAAATAAAAAAGGAGGGCTGTCCGGAGCACAAAGCATCCCGTATTAGCAGCGTCCGAAAAAGACAGCATCCCAAGGGGTGTAATATAGACAATATACCCTTATGCAAACACTAATAACTGCTTCCGAGAAATAATGATAAGATAATTAGGATTACGCGCTATCTTATACAAATATAATGTGTAGGTCGAGGGATATTTGGAGAGGCAGGAGGGAAAGGAATAAAGATATGATTAATAATTAGAGACAGCCACATTAAATTTTTCCCCATGAAATACATTGCATAACACTGAAAAGTTGGTATTGTTTTCCCCGAATTACGAGTAACAATTAGATTTGTATGTGATGAAATAGGGTATGTGGATAGACTTTAATCTTTGAAGTTGGTATGAAATGTCGATGGATGTGTATATGATTATATTTATATATATGTGTATAGATATGATATATTATAAATGATATGAGCCAAATATGCTTAAATGATGAAGATGGATTAAATCAGTTGTGGATGAACAATACGAATCCAGACCAAAATACTTTTAAGAGAGCTTTTGTATCTAAGAAAGGGGAGGGTTGCCCTCTATTTATAGGTTTTCCTTATGGGCCTTAGTACAATACAAAAAGCCTTTATGAATAAACTCTATAAAAGACAAGGCTGATCCGTACGGTCTGACACTCGTACGGTTGTCAGCGCAGATGGCGGAATGGTTTTATGACGCGTGGTAACCTCACAACAGGTTATCCGGACACACTTATTTTAGTTTGGGCCAGCTGTGTCCGGTACAACATCCCCGATGTGGAGCAAAGATTGAACATGCTCGTACCCATTTCGACCTGTCTTTGGTTCCGGCCTCATCAGTCGTGCGTTAAACTGGTTTTTACCGTATATAGCCATATAGGTATCACGTGGAAACTTGAAGCAATCCAAACTTTCCGTGGAAAATATGGCCTGGTCCTAGTCTCTACAGATCCATTGTAACAAATTAAACTTCAAAAGTTGACCATGTGAATCCCAAGGGTAAAGTTTTTTTTTTTATCAATACACTGCTACTTAAGTGTAGTAGAGTATCATACCACCAGAGATTCCTAGAATTAAAGGACCAAAAAACAAAAACAACGATGAGCCTTATAGCTCTGCAATTGTCCCACATAAAAATAAGTAACGAAGGAAATAAATTCATACGTCTGAAATGAGGAAAAGACACGAAAGTGAACGAAACCTATAAGGAATGGGCGTGTTCAGTGAAATGTGAATAAGTGGGGCCGTTTCAGGAAAGGTATAAATGATAATACTCCTCCGTCCCAATTCAAACAAATCTTTATTTGATCATACATTTTTTTCATATATCATTTAAATATTTTAAATTATCAATTATTTTGATTTATAATTTTTACATAATTTCCAAATATATAAATTTTATTTTTAAAAAAATTACAAAATTTCAAGCACTAATTCATGATCAAAATTGAGCTGTTTGACTTTAATTTGGACCGTACCACATAAATCGGAATGGCGTAGCGATTGAGTTCCCTAGATATAGAGGTGTCTTTGTTAGAAAGCATATTGCACACCAACGTAAAATTTACCAATATAAATTCAAATTAAATCGAGCCTCAAAACACATACTCCCTCGGTCCCAATTTATGTAATACTTTTCGCTTTTCGAGATTCAAATTGTATGAACTTTGACCAATATTTTGAGATGTATTTTTTCACTAAATTGATATGAGAAAAGTTGGTACTTATAATACTTTTCATGTAGTTTTTAAATATATAAATTTTATTCTTAAAATATTAAGTTAATCTAATATAATTTAATTTTAAAATTTAGTCAAATTAACTCTTGAAAAGTAAAAAGCACCACATAAATTAGGACGGAGGGAGCGGTAGATACCGAATGACAAACTTGAAAAAAGGTTGATAATGTGACATTGGGACTAGAATTAGTAGGAATAATACTTTAATACTCCGTACAAACTGATTAATCAAAAAGTAGTCGCGAGAAAACAAGGGATGTGAAGGGTGGTCAGACCTAGGGAGGGGCATATGTTCTGCTCTTGGCTGCCCTATTTGAAAAGTTACGTCAATACGGACTACAGAAATCTGCCTTTGTAAAAGAACAATAATAAAAAGGTGCAAAGATACGTAAACCGTTTGAAACACTATATCCAAAAACAGCACCCAAAACACTTTCCACTTGAAACCACCCAACATCACCATCTTTGTTTCTTTTTCCGTCGAACCTACCTCACTGCACCACCCCACTCCGTTGGAAAACAGCTCAGCTCCACCCATTAGCACCCAAACACCCAACTCAACTCAAGAAGGTAGCTCTCTTTCTTCTCTCTCCTTTTTAACTCATTTGTGATGCAGAAAATGTTCTCAAACTACGTACTGCTGTTTGCTTTTGTATCTTTTGTTTTTTGCTTTGTTTTTTTTTTCTTCTTTCCTTCATGATTTTTGAACATCCGCAATGTTTTTTATAGCTTCTATGTTTTTCTTTATTTGAGTGTCGGTACATGGGAGATAATGTGTGCTATCTAGCAAATACCAAAGTTATGGTTCGATATTTTCTTTAGATTTTTTAGTTTTGAGTAACAATACCTGCTTATTATTCCACTATCTTTTTGCTCCTACAGTCCTTGAAGTTATTACACTGTATATTGTTGTTGTTATTGTTGTTTCTGTGGATTATCTTTTTTCCCATATTAATAATGGTCTTACCTGATTAGAAAATGGCTGCAAAGAGGTTTCTATTAAGGTTTGGTGAGGCAATAGCCCAAACAAAGTTTGGGAAGAGATTCCTCGAATTAGAGGTTGGCCGTCAAGTAAGGGAAGAGATGAATGGCTTGAACACGGGAAAGATGTGGCTATTTTCTGGTAGTGCCGAGTTGGGAGGTGTATGCGGTATCACTATCGTTGGTGTCACCACGTGGTCGATCAGCAGGTTTGAGTTGGCTCATGAGTTTGATGATGTCAACACAAAACTTGATAAATTGTAAATTTATCCACTTAAATTTGTTTTATCCACTTATTACATTTATTTTAACACACAATTATATGTTCGACACAGGATCATGGATAGTACGAGCATCATCGGTCATTTTTCCATAGAGGGACCGGAGCCTACATTATCAGAGGTTCCCACATCTTCGAGTTTGTTCAAGAGGATGTTTCCTCTCCCTTGGGAGTGAGAGATTAGTACGTTAGCTCTAGTAGTTTAGGAAATTAATTTTAGGTAAAAAGGATGTTCATTCACTGCCCACAAGTGGGCTTTGTAGAATTTCAGACATTTACAATTTCCCTCTAGCCATTCATATGGCATTCCTCTTAGAGTCTTTGGCCTTTTAATTTAGGGCAACTTACAAAAACAGCTACCTTTTAATAGCTTCTAACAATTTATAGCTACTTTTTCTATATTTACAAATCGTAGCTAGTTTTTGTTGTATTTAGTTGTATTTCGCGTTTTTGAAATATAGAGAAATACACGGAAATACAAAATGCGGGAGAGTTCACATTTTTGAAATATCTTTGAAATACAAAATACAGCGAGTAAAAATAATTTGTATTTATGGAATAGATTCTCTTCTTTCATTTTAAATGGTAAGTCAAATTAAATCAACCATGTATGATGCATCTCGAGAAGTTCCATAACAACCCACGTTTCTCTCTCCAAATTACTCCATTCCAAACTTTTAGAAATACTTAATACGGAAAAATATACCTTTGAAATACAATGAAATATGGTTGATTGTTTAAGAAATATAAAATTGTAGTATGTGTATGTATAATGGAATACAATGATGAAATTAGAAATACATTGAAATCGAAATATCTTTGAAATATATTTCCCAAGATTTTTGCAATCCACATTATCCTTAGTGGGAAATTCATCCATTACCTTATTCACCAACCCATGATCAAGATAACATGATATCGTAACAGAAACAATATATCTTTGAGGCATTTCATCAAACACCTTCTTCGCATCATTATATCTCTGAGTGCCATACTTACTTGAAAAGATTGTAACTTAAGCATATGCATATCTTAACGAGAAGGAAAAAAAAATATTAACACGATTTGCGGGGAGTAGTTGAGTTCCAACATATTTGAGTCGCATTTACATGTCGGTAATAACTCCAAGAAAAGTAGGGAATTGAAATCAACTTCTACTAGATCATTGAATCAGATATATATTGTGCAATCACAAAAAGCTTAAGCTTTATGGTTGTGATGTTCATTATTCCAAATCCGATCAACTTGCTCGATAACCGTCCGGATACGAGAAGAAGCCATGGATTGCGCAGTATTTTTTTCCGGCATGTTTGCGGTGGCGCCAAGGAGATGTTGAGGGAAAGGGAAAGGGAAAGAGGAGAGAATTTTTTTAGGGTGGAGAAGATGATAAATGTGTAGTGAGGGAGAATAAAGAGATACATGTATTTCAAAATTCTTTGGATTAGTTATGAAATGTAATTTTGGAAAAATAAAGTTACAAAAATTAAATAAAAAAATAAGGTAGTTATTATTCATAAATAAGTCTTAAAGGTAGCTATGACAGGTAAAAATTCCTTTAATTTATATCTACATCTTACTACACTTAAGATATTTCATATACTTTTACGCGAGTATTTGTTTTTGTCAAGTAGTGGGAAGATGTTTCAAATATTTACACAAGCACTAATTTATGCAAATGACAACATCTGAAACGCACTATAGGGCACAAAACTCATGTTTTAATCGTGAATAGGACATAAGACCCTTACATTGATTTGTTGACAAGAGCATCAAGCTTCTACCGAACATCAAGTTAAATAAAAATAAGGTACAATTAAAACTTTGACTAGTCACTGAAAATATATTTTTGCCACACTGAAAAATTTAGGATAATATTTGAATAAAACAAATACTACCTGATAGTACTACTATTAGAATGGCAAGTCAATAAAACATTGATATCTGATAGCAATAGGAGTTGCCATTCATAAAATGTCCTTGACCCAAAAACAAAAAATGTAAAAGTTTGGGAGCCAATGGCCTTGGTTTTATTACCTGTTGTAGCCTTTCATCAGGACATGTTAGTCCCTGTGACTCTGTTATCAATATAGTACGGGGTCGTTTGGTAGGAGGGATAGGATGGGCTAAATTACTAATCCAATGGGATTGGAATTAATCCTATGTTTGGTTGGTGGGATAACTTTTTTGATATCCCATCCAATCCCATGTAGATGGGATAAAAGATGGGATAAAAGGTGGGATAAGGCGGGATTAGTAATCCCACCCAATCCCATCTACATGGGATAACTTATCCTCCTACCAAACGACCTCTAAATTATTTCATCAGGGCATGCTAAATGGTGAAGGTCCAATCACATTGATTTTAATTAGTTGTGTCGACATGGATAGGATTTGTTCATCCTCAATCAGAGTTATCTGATTCAAACTCCTAGGTATGAAAAAGATTCTGGTAGGGAGTACTTTCTCTTTTAATGGACCTTATACAACGCGAATTCGAATTAATCAGAGCTCCAATGCAGTACCGGACATCGGATATGAACCAAATAAAAAACTGATGCATTCCCTCTTAATCAATGATCTCGAGTTAGAAGAGAATGAAATCTTCTTTGATAGAAAACTTTTTACACTATTAACATTTTATAAGTAGTCAAATCGATTCTCTTAAAAAAAAGGAAGGAAAGTTGGAAAAGAATAAGAAAAAAAAAAATTAAGTAGCCAACAAAATCAGGAATTCAAATCACATCATTGGGAAAAGAGGTTCTCCTGTTTCAACTGATTAAGAACCCTCCTAACTATCAAAGAGTGTCTTGTGATGGAATAGAAAATGGACCAGAGACTAATACGACTTGACTATACACAAAATAATTGATTGGAAATTTCAGTTCCAGTACTTCTTTTCCTTACATAAGAACACAGTATCTTGGCTGCAGCAAAAATATGGATATCTTTACCAAAATTATGCATCGCAATTACTTTTCAGAGTCAAAAAATGCATAACAAGTTACCGAGGACAACTTTCTCAACATCCAATAGTAAGCAATCAAGTTCGAAATGTCAGATGGACCAAAGTCACATGATGGAGCTTAAACTGGCGTAAATTTGAAACTGCTTGAACGTGTTTGAAATGAGGATTTAACTTATAAATACTGATTACGTAAAAATCTTTTTATACAGCCAATGAAATTTCGCTTGCGATAGAAGGTAAATTATCGCATTTTAATTATATTAATTAAGGATTATCAAACGATTTACTTGTAGTTGGTAAATAAGTGATCAGATTGTATAATATATTTTTTGTAGTCTATACGTGGGATTTAAAGACTAAATAAAAAGGGTTAACTAATATACAGAGACAGTCTACATAAAATCTTTGCGTTTAACAAAAGCAAAGATTAATGTTGAATTTTCTTACGACAACTCAAAGTTTCAAAGTTATTTCCTTAGAGTGAGAAGTGTCATTATAATATTGTTACTAGCAATGTGAATACAACCATTGTGCAATTCTTTTTAAGTTTTGTGGGGTTGTGTTTCCGTTATAATCAACACTTCATATTTATAAACTTCCACTTTTTTCTTAATTTTTATTTTGTAACTAAAATACGATACCAAGATGGACCTCTATATTTAGAAACTTACACTTTTTACACTTTTTTTTTCTTAAAAAAATTATACTCATTGAACGGGTACACGTGCTTAGAAACAAAGGCTCTTTCCTGAATCATTCTACCTAAAATGCTAATCGGCTGGAAAAACACGTATTGGAAAACATGCTCGAATAAACGCAGGAAACTTCTTAATTTTTTTGTGTGAAAGCACTACTATTTAGGGTTTTCCCACTGACATTCAGTGGGAAATAATCATTGAACATTTTTCAGTGGGAAATTTAGTGGGAAAATATAGATTTTTTTAGTAGTGAATACTAGTACTATAGTAAAACAACGAAAGCCCTTAGCGACATATCATTGCCTTTTTTATCAGATTGTCGGTGTTACACATATAGCATGTCTGCCGTGAGTGCGAGGGTGGTCGAAAAAGGTGGGCCTCCTCTCCGTCGATAGAAATGAGATTATTGCGGATACACACATTAGAAGTACCCAATTTTACATTGAGAAAAATAATAATTTTATTATTTTGCTGACACAGGAGAACTTATGCTCCCCATGCATAAGTCGATGTTGAAGGGCCAAAAATAAAGACCTGCTCCATTAAAGGACAAAAATTAAAAACCAGCTCCTTTGAGGACAAACCGTGCAATTTCTTCCAAAATTACTCCTAATTTGAAATGTTGACCCGTCAATGAAAAGAAATGTTTTGCCACACTAAAAAAAAAAAAGGTACACCTCAAGGACCACAACTATCAAACATTTTAGGTTTTACACAGGCACCTATTTTTACTACTGAAAATAATTTTGCCAAGAAATTGTCAGATTTCCAAAAGTCGTTATTTCATGTGCCCATTTAATTAGTGCTATGATATAGTAGATGATATTTCTTTACTCTTAACAAAAACAACATATGCATCTTAAGATCATTGAACAAAAAGGACAGCTGTTAACGTTTTAGAGCCCGTTTGGATTCGCTTATAAGTTGTTTTCAGCTTTTTTGAGTGTTTGGCTGACCAGCTTAAAGCATTTTGTGCTTAAAATAAATCAAAAAAAAAATAATTGAGCCCGTTTGGCTTAGCTTATCTAAAGTAGCTTACAAGCCAAAAAAAATAAGTTGGGCTACCCCAACTTTTTTTTTTTTTTTGGGGCTTATAAGCTACATTTTTTAAGCCCATCCAAACATGCTCTTAATATATCATTTTCAAGTCAACCATACAAAATTAGTGATTGATTGGCCCAACCAAATAGGTATCTACCTTACGCTTTTTCCTTTATTTCTCATAGATCTCTCAGCCAATCAACTTCACTTAAATTAATGAAATATAGTTGCATCTATTTAAGTGATTTTTTTTTATAGTTACAGGTAAAGTATTTGCCTGAAAAATATACTAATGAACCTCTTTTTCTTCATTTGTAAATTGTAATAATCACCAAAGTAATAAATCCAAGGCATTTGTCTTTATACATGCATTTATCATTTAATTATCGTTAAGTGATGATGTATTCTTACTTTCCCATAATTCTAGCAAACAATAGATATGTTAATTAGGACCTACTTTTATTCTAAGTCAGGACGGAACTAGAACGTTACATATAAGTTCGGCTGAACCCAATTGCTTTAATCTAAACTCATTTGTATTAAGAAATTCATTAAGCATGTATTAAATTAAATTTAGAACCCGGCTAATTACTAACACCTCATATCGATATCCTAGAATTTAGAACTCATAAAGTTCAAATCCCTGTTCCTCCTCAGTTCTAAGGAATGCCAAGTTCTTCAAATGTCAAGACTTTCCCATAATTCTAGCATAAAATAGATATCTAAGAATGATGGTTGATAGTTGAAAGCCCGCATTATGTGTTTTGTCGCATGCTTGAATTCAACAAAATTAGGACAAAACCATATGGAAATAGACATATCAAGTATCTTAATCATTGAGAGTCTAGACGACATTCTGAAAATTTTCTGGCAGAAGGTAAAGAAATTATAAAAGAGTAATATGTGTAGGGTATTGGATAGGTCACAATGTGTTAGAACAAAGCCACTTAGAAATACTATTTTGATGACAATAACATATGTGAAACCTACATAGTTACCCACCCTCCCAACATTAGGACATTTGCTACCTGTCGAACGTTAAGAACTTTTGAGAAGACAATGATAAAGCCACCTATCTATAAGCTGTTGCTTCGAGGACTCCAACACTCATAAACATGCATTTCTTTATATTTTTTCACCTAAAAAAAGTTATCTTGAAACACCTGCAATCTCTTAGAATCCAGGTAGACATGACGAAAATTAGGGCATTGCCCAAGGATTTATATAGGTTATACTAATTTACTTAGATTAAGTTTTAGTCTCGTTAAAACTTATACGCCAGTAGAAAATGTAGAGAACTGTACCTCTAGTTTCAATTGGACTATTTTGTTTAAAATAGATTAAGATTGTCTGAAATAGAGGGATATGGACAACACATATAGAGGGATATGGACAACACATACTTATATTGTTGAGAAAAGAGATCATGATATACCGAATATACAGGATATACAACAAAATATACAGATTATGCAGAATCCTTCTTTGGATCAAAGTCTAGGTTCGGTTACTTGAGTTATAGTTGTATTCAATCTCTTGCAGTATTAGCTTAAGGATGAGTCTAAGACTAGTATTGTTCATCTAGAATAGGACTCTTGTATTACACTTGTAGCAAGCTAAGGCTTCTCATGTTTTACTCCTATAAATGGAGTCTTCTCTATACGTTTGATTCATTCATCAATAACACAAGTTTTCCCTGAGAAAGCTTGAGAATTCTGCAAATATGACAAAGACAAACTTGCTTATTGGGGCATATTGCTGTTGTACATCTTTTTTTTTTCGATAATGGTTCTAGCTTCAAGCTAGTCACCATAGTATACAATGGCAACTAGGCAAACAAAACCCTTTTCCCTTATAAAAAAGGTTCACCTATTGAACATGTGACATCACCCGGTGTTATTAGAGATTATACTTCTAATGTTAGTCAATAAGGGTAAATCTTGCCTGTTTTCGTATCAGCAAGGTTAGATCTCACTCCAACTATTATTTGGAGGAAAATTTGACCATTTTTGCCTTTTAAAAATATCTGAGTTAAAGTTATATAAATAAAAGAGTAAAGTTTATATATCAATCAATCACTATGACTTAAGCCTGTCAAGTGGGACGGGCCGGGCCGGGCCATTTAAACATGGGCCACATGGAGTCCAGGTCGGATTGTTGTTAAGGGGCCGGGCTTGGGGAGGGAAAAGAGTGTCCGACCCAACCCCTACCCGGATAGGGGCTACACCTCGGGCTAACCGGGCCAGGTTTTAGTTAGTGGGCCGAGCCTTTTTTTTTTTTAAGTTCTAATACAAAAATAGACATTTACATTTACTAATAATAATAAAATTAACATTTACAACTAATGATAAAATTGCTAAACTAAAAAAAAGTTTAGTCGTTGTCAAATTCAAAAAGCTAGCCGTTGTAAATTTAAAAAACTAGTCGTTGCCAATTTTATTTGAACCCCTAAATTTATGAATAACTACACTTTGGTCATATTTTCAAACTATAAATACCCCTCCATTCTTCTTCATTTTCACACAATTCTTCCACAATTCTCTCTTTATCTAAATTTGCTATTCAACTAGTGTACATTACTACTTTCAACTTCCATGGATAATCCTCCACCTCCACCTTCTCCTCAAGTTCGAAGACCAACTCCAAGTGTGGTATGGATGCATTTTGAGCGAGTAAACGAGGAATATGTTAAATGTCAATAGTGTGGTGACAATTCTCTCTTTATCTAAATTTGCTATTCAACTAGTGTACATTACTACTTTCAACTTCCATGGATAATCCTCCACCTCCACCTTCTCCTCGAGTTCGAAGATCAACTTCAAGTGTGGTGTGGATGCATTTTGATCGAGTAAAAGAGGAATCTGTTAAATGTCAACATTGTGGTGACATATATCTCCACAAGTCTGGAGCACCGAGTATTAACTTATTAGGGGGGTGGGGGGTACCGGTCTGTTGCATAGGCACTTGTGAAAAGGCACGAAATTGAACTTTGAAGTTTATCTCTTCTTTAAATTTGTCCATTGATGTTAGCCGTTTAATTTGTATGTTTTGAACTTTTGATTTGCAATATTTCGCCGTTCAAGTTTGTATGTTTTGAATTTGCAATGTCATCAATTTAAGTTTTAAGTTTTATTTTAAATTATTTATGTAGATGTTGATATGTCTATTTGACTGGACATGAAGTTTAAGAAAGAAGAGAAGACTTTCAAACTTGTGGTGTTAAATGAGTCACGTATATTTTGTGTGGCTATAAATCATTGCATAAAGGTAAATTGTTTCCAAATATAGAAAGTGATCATTCTTTTTAGCACCGACTAATAAAGAAATAGATTCATGTAAATTGAAACGGAGGGGTGGTGGGCTGGGTTCACCGGGCAGGGTTCGGGCCGGCCCAGCGCATTTGACAGGCTTACTATGACTGTATGTGTATATATTGCTGTGCATCCAAAAATAAAAGGAGGAGAGATTGAAACAAGTTACTAGGATATAACTAGTGAAGAGGTCAAAGTAATAGTGTTCAACAAATATAGTATGAAAGCTAAGTGGCTACCACGACTTTACACATTTGTACCTTTCAAATTGATCAACTGGGGATGGCAATACAGTAATTTATATGTAGAAAATAGAAACAGGAATTAATTGAAATTCTTACTGTAATAAGAAAGCTGAAAAAGACATGCATGGAAGAATGGTGTCCGACAACTTCTAAAAATATACTTAAAAGATTTGGAATTGACTTGTCTCCCATATATTTTATTCTACATGAATCCAAATTAACTGTCTTCATTTCTATCGTGCATTATCCTACCATTGGGTTCATTTTTCTAAAAAGAAGAATTTTTTACCCTATACTTGTCGATGCTTCTTAGTAAGTCTACTATACAAAATAGATATGTTAGCCTTAGGACTTACTTTTATTCTATAAACAACTCTTCAAAGAGTCAACCTAATATCTGCTTCTGGATCTACTGTCATCTAATATGTATTGAAATTTAAAATCTTATCTAAATAGCCACGTTTAAACCAAATAGGACATATATTAATTAGAAGAAAAGAAGTATTGAATTATTTGTAGAAGAAATATAATTCCTTTTTTATCGATCGATCATGCAAGTCAATAGTATCGTATCAAGATTGATAGCTACTTATTTTAGAGACTAAATGTTTTTGGCCAAGTTTTAGGTGAAGAAATAAGTGATTTTGAGTAGTAGATGAAGTTGATTTTAGCTTTTTATTGTTATGCAGAAGCTTAAAAGTGGATTCTACTAAAAATAAATACTTTGATTTTATAGGACAAGATTGCCTATATAAAAAATTCATACATAAAATTGAATATAGTAATAATTACTTTCTTTTTGGTAATTTCCCAAAGCACTTTAGATATAAGAAGTACTTCTCGAGAAATAAACGTGTTGCTACAAGATCTCTTTTTTTTTTGTGCTCAGGTTAATGGACAACAAACTACCAACTGATGAAGCATTGCACAGATTCAAAGTCCATGGACCTTCAAGGTGCATTTGCTGCAAAACAGGAAACATGGAAAGTGTAGATCACCTATTTAGAGAAGGAGAGCTAGCTGATGAAGTTTGGAGATTCTTTTCCAGTAGCTGTGGCATTACAATCAGACAAGGAAGAATAAGAGATACACTTATTACGTGGTGGCTTAGCAAGACAAAAAACAGAGTACATACAGTTCTTGTACACTGTCTACCTCTGTTCATCTGTTGGAAATTTTGGAAAGCAAGATGTAGTCACAAGTATGATGACATCAGAAGCTTCTCAGGTAACACCATCGATAGGATTATATACCAGATTCACTTGTTGCTGTCCTGCCAATTCCCTCGAATGCAAATTCAGCAGCATTGGGCCAACACTATTCTATACATTGAAAAGCTCAAACCTAGGATCAGCATTAAAAGTCTTAGATGGAGTAGATTCAAATTGAACACTGATGGGTACAGCAAAGGAAATCCAGGTGACTCAGGAGGAGGTGGTGTTCTGAGAGATAGAAATGGTCTTTTGATCATGGCTTACTCAGAATACTATGGAGAATGCACTGATAATGTAGTTGAATCCAAAGCAATTCCATATGGAATCCAATGGTGTATTACAAATGGATATATGAATGTGGATATTGAATCTGACTCTATGATCATTATCAACATGATCAATGATCAAAACAGTGTCAATAGACATATTCTGCACATCATAAGTCAGATCAACAACTTGAAGAAACGAGGCAACTTCAAGTTCCACCATTGCTATAGGGAGGTAAATAATCTAGCAGATTATTTGGCTAATTTGGGTGAGAGAGAAAAGCAAAACTCATTCTTCACACAGGATTTGGCCCTAGCCAATGGGGATAAAAACTGGTTGAAGAATGACATGGAAGGAACTCCAAATTTCAGAATTCGAGCTCAGAGGAAGACTTTTATTTTTGATAATGGTTAATTTCGATTATTGTTGTTTCGGGCAGATATATATTGCCCTGCTTGTAACTAAGGATCTTAGAAACTACCCAACTTGTATGCCTAATCCCATGTATATATACTACAACAAACTTGATTATTTGTGACGAATTATTTTGTCACTTAGAAGTCATATTTCGTCACAAAAAATCATTTGTGACGGAAAAAAAATCGTCAACCTTTCATCCCTAAAACATGCGTCACTAAAAGTATATAAAGACAATTTAGTGTTTCGTCGCTAAATAAAGCTACATTAACTACAAAATACAATTTTGTCCCCAAATGCATAGTATTTATGACGAACTTGTTTGTCATAAATGGATTAAAATTTTGTAGCTAAAAACATTGTAACGTCGCTAAAAAGGTGTTTATTACCAACAAATCTAATTTGTCATTAATTATTATTTTAAGTAGTGACGAAGCTGATTGTCTTTAAAGCTATGCATAATTTGTAGTTAAAAGAATGTGATTACGTCACTAAAAGGTATAAGCTTTGTGTACGAAAGGAACTTTTCGTCTCTAAATATATAAATTAGCAACGTATTTGTTTGTCTAGAAAAGGCAAAATTTCATAGTTGAAAACATTTTTGTGTATTGAAAATGGTGGTTATTACTGACAAAACTAATCTGTCACTCTATGTTATCTTAATTAGTGATGATTTCAACTGTCAAATATTAAGTTATTTCATAGTTAAAAGTATAATTATGTTATTATTATGGTTGCCATTTTGGGGTAAATTATTTTTTCACTAAATGTAATTAATTTGAGACGGATGAAAATGTAGCACTACGATTTAATTTCTATAGATGGACATTTTTGTAACCAAAAGCGGTTGTCATAAAATGTACTATAAACCTTGAACTGTAGAACTTCTTATAATAAATTGTATAAATTTAATGCTTCGTGATCATACTATTTATGTCCGTAGTTAAATATATTATCAGTAATTATGTGTATATTTCATTTTTAAAATTAGCTTATGCACAAAAAAAAAAAAAAAAAAAAAATATATATATATATATATATATATATATATATATATATATATATATATATATATATATATATATATATATATACATAATAGCAAAATTCATACAAAACCAGATATTAATTACATACGGAGTATATAATTATTCTGAGAAACATGCAGGTACAAAACTCATTGAACAAATAAAGTGAAATCACTTGAGCATAAACATCCCCACATTGTGGGATTTCACTGGATATGTTGTTGTTATTGTTGTTGACTCGAGTATAAACATTTAACTGAAATATGTGAATAATCGTATAAAAGTATGTTGCTTCCTCATGTGCTAACGAGAGGTCCTTTATCTAAAACTTCAATCACGAGACACTTTTTGCACCTTGGATACACATTTGGAAAGACAAGGTATATATTTTCGAGATATACATTTTTATATCATGATTAAGAAAAATATATCTTCAAACTTTGATGATAAAATTAACATTAATTAGTGAAGTAAATAATAAAATGACAAAATAGTTAGTAACTTCTATACGAGGTCGATAACAATTCAATATCACGATAAAAACTTACTTCCTTATCAAAAGGATGTCAAGAATTCCTATATTAAAATAAATTATGTGTAGGAGTTGAATAAACACTCGCTGAAATAATTGCTCCTTGTAGCTGAAACGAATCTATACAGATCCTGCCAAGAGGCTAATAGGGCGTTGGTAAATGGTGGTAGGAACTCTTATTAGTAAGAGATATTGACGAGTCCAAACCAAACGAGAGAGAGGGGAAGTGATTTACCTGATTGTTGGATGGCCACCAAGGGAATAGAAATAAATTAATAGAAAGAGAAGAAAAATACAGGGAGGGACTTTTCTTTTTCTTTTGGAGTGTATGTATTTGCATTTGAGTTGGATACTTTAAACTTATCTAAGTGGGTAGTTGTTCCTAGTATTAAGGGAGGAAATGGGTGAGAGGGAATTTTACACGAAATATTGGTGGGAAGTTAAAATAACCAAAGTGACTTTCAATTATTTTACCTTCCCTCCAATATTTTCGTATAAAATTTCCATATTTATATATTTCTGTTTAATGACTTCCCATTTAAATTTAGATTATATTTCTATCTTTGTATTTCTCTATTATAAATGATGATTTCAAGTTTTCAACACTTTGCACCAACGAATTTTATTTGGACAAAATGTGAAACATTTTGAAAATAATTTTGTACATGATTGATATTATGTATGTACATGATTAGGCTTAATATGAGGATAATTCTGCATATTAATTGTAAGTATTCGTAAATTTTTATATTTAAAATAGACTAATTACGAGCTTAATGATGCAATTAAAATAATATCGGGGACGACAAAAAACAATTGAAATATGCTACAATGACTATTCCATGACGAAAAATAATTGGAATATGGTACCATGACGAAAAATAGATAGTTGAAAAATAATTAAGGGGCGAGTGTTGGGTACATCCTTCAAAATATGGGCGTGAAATTAAGAGCGAAAAATCTCAAATAAATAAATTGAAAAATGACTGCTTCTCGCAATAATTCTTACCAAGTATAGTGTCAGAATTGTGGCCAACTTATTTGAAAAAGAAGAATAATTCAGAATTATGTGATAGAGCTATGACAAAAAATAATTCTCATAAAAGATTAAAAAAAAAAAAAAATATATATATATATATATATATATATTTTATTTATTATTTATTGAGGATCACAGACGGATTTTTCATCACAGTTTTAATATAATTAATCGGTAGACATGTGTGGTGCATATCTATCCCGCTTGAATCTAACAAAAATAGTATTTTAAAAGTATAAATTTTTATTGGTATATATATTTTAAAATGATCTTTTGAGTTATGAATTAGAAATTAAAATATATAAAAACATCTATGAGGTAAAACATATTTTAAAATATTTTGTTGACCGTGGTTGTACACGCATCTTATCCCTTTAGACTCGGCTAAAGGTAGTTGACATGAGTTGAGGCACGGTTGAGAGCATGGCTCGTATGAGACTAGAAATGAGCGGACCGACATGAACCATGTACCGCATATTCTTGGGCTAGAGGCACGGACTCCACTTTGGTGCAAGTCAACCATAGACAGGGCCGTAGTCCTGGGGTCGTCTCCACATGTTGTTTGTGCTTTTGCACAAGGCCTATCTTTGTATTAGGTTCGGAGACCGTGTTTCCACTAACGCTCTGCGTATTTATAACTTTTATCAGTATAGTGCCTTTATCATAATTATTTAAAAATTTTGTTGGTTAATTCTTTCATTAGTGCTTTCATTTATATTATTTCAATTTTCACATTAGTGGTACATATTTAATCAAAGATCCACAAAATATTCAACACCTTTAAATATAGGCTTGCAAGCTGATGTTATCTCCGTATAATTGCTCTCTGTGGAATCACGACCCCGACTCACACTACGTTTTATGTTTGTATTAACACTTGTCTTTTCATAAGATGTAGTTGTCATTTTCACATTATTCTATGCGTTCGCCTTTTAGGTTCCTATGAAGAACGCTTGAAAAAATATATGTCATCAGTTATCACCAAAACAATCATAGCCAAAGATTATTTATATTTAGCTACGAATTATTTCGTCGCAAATAGTTGAATTATTCAACTACAAATTTTAAGTCGTAGCTATTTAAAACACTGCATATTTTGTGACAAAACTTTGTCGTCACTAAGTCCTATGTTGATTAGAGACGATAAATTGTTCGTCACAAATTGTTTGTATTATTAGTGACAAAAACTAAGGTCACAATTAAATGTATGATTTGTGGCTAAAGCTTATAACATTTAACTACAAACTATAATTTGTCGCTATTGCAAGAACATATTTTTTGTGACGAAATTTTTTTCGTGTCCAAAATTTAACTAATTTTAGGACGAATAATGATTTGTCACAAATTGAGTACTTTATTAGTGATAAAATAGTATGTCACTGATAACTTAAAATTTGTAGCTAATGTTACTCAATAATTGGCGCCAACTCCTTTTTTGGTGGGTAACATTAACGAACAAAATTTTTGCTACGAAATTTTGTGTTGTTATACCCTATTTTAACCTAAGTCAAAATAGTTTACAACATCCCGGTAATTCCGGGGTTATTTAAAGTACAGGATTCGCCACCTAATTAATTATGGTGAATTAGGGCACCTAAGGCTAATTAAAATAATTATCTAAAATTAACTCTGTTTTAAAATCTACGAAACCAGAAAGATCTGAGTAAGGGTTCAACTAACCTAGAGGGAAGGTATTAGGCACCCTCTAAGATCCATTAACAATGGTAAACCGACCGGACTTAAATCTAATTAGGCTAAGTGTAAGTGTAACGTTTTATAATATTTAAGGAAATATTTTATAAGTATCGCTAAGGTTATAATATAAACATGCTATTTTAAATAAAAGTTGTAAAAATGGTGTGCGTAAAGCTTAGTTATAAATAAACTGAAAGAAGTGAGATCTATCACGTTTACGTGTGGTAGGTTATGCTGACTAACCAATTTAAAAAAGTGTTATCATAAGATTAACACCGGTAAAGTTTAAAGATTTTATAAAAAAGGCTACTAGTTTAATATAGATTATGTAAAGATTGTTTTAACAAGAAATATGTTTCAAACGTCGAAAAGAGCTAAAATGGAGAAGTTGTCCACAGAATTAGTTTGCCTTTTTTATTTCTCAGATAAGTTGACGTTAATGTAAAATATGTAACGTTTTGAATATATAAAATAGTAAGTGAATCTTGATTCTTTTACTCAAAATATATAGTCATGCTATTTTGGAAATTAATTATTCTAATGAAAATACATATTGTAAATACTATAAATAGTTTAAACATAAATAGAAGAGAATGAAACTTGTGGCATTAATTATTAGTTTCCTCTTAAATTAACTATCTGTTATTTCTAACACTATCTATGCTAATTCTTCTATAATTCGTCTAAGCTAAGTAGAAACAAGAGTAAGATGAAATATTAGTCAAAAGCAATACAAGTTAAAGGCAATAAAGTAAAATGGAGGTGTAAAAATGTAATGAGATAGACCCAGCCCATTTTGGGCTGCTGTGACTGCTTTGTTTGTTGGGCTTCGGCCCAGATTTTGCCTTCTTGTGTGGCTGCGGACAGGGCTGGTATGTAGGAGATCATGTTGGGCTTTTGGCCCAACGCCGAAATGCAGGAAGAGACAAGTCCGAGGGACTCGTATACGATAGTCATGCATAAAAGTGAAAGAAAAAGATTAGCATGCAGTCAATAAATAAATTTAAACATATATAATATAAGCTTCGAGACAAACCCACAGATTATGTATACCTTATGTATATCTAGGTATATCTCGTGTATACGTACATATATTTCATAACAAAATAGCATATAATGCACACGTAAACATTATTGGACCTTATGTGTTATTTACCGTTTAATCCCATGTACAATATACCTAAGATGCACACACCACGATATGTATATCGATGTATATCGAATGTATATTTGGTTTTAGACAGTCCTAAGTCCCGGAAACTCGGTCTAAGTATCCAACTACAAGGCATCTTTCAAATTCATTCGAACACCTAACTATTGCATTCCGCTATACTTATATGTCAAGCAACATATTCTGATTCTTTGTTTGGAATACAGTCATCATAAATAAAACTGCCTTAAGTGTAGATAAGTCAACATTTTAGCTAAATCACCTTTTAATGCTTGGTTGTCAATAGACTGTATTTTTTTTATAATGGACAGCACCCAAACATACATAAAACTAACACTTCAAACTACCTTAAACATGACCCAACATAAAGGCAAACCACTAAACAGCTAACGTAAGATCATACTAACCTTTGTACTAAACAAGAAACAAACAAACCAAAGTTGAAACATACATGAGGAAATAGTAAAACAAGAAGAACCAAAAGGAAGATGAGGATTATGGGAACAGAGGACAAGCCACTGATTTTATACATGTTTATTAAGTAATGAAGGTAACATTGTAATAAACCCTTTTGGATTTTTAAGACTCGAACAACATCCAGTGGATTTTACAGCCACAAAGAAAGGAAAACAAGTAGCATTTGCTGTTTGAAATTTTCAGCTAGTTCCGCAGAGGTTAATAAAAAAAAAGGGGGAAATCACACACATGGACAGTGATATACACATAGTACACCAATGACCATCAATGCAAACAGGGAAAGGGAAGAAGCCGAAGCAATCAGATCCTTTCCGCTTTCAAAAGGGAAGACTTGCACAAATTTAACTTCTTTCAACATTATATAGTAAACAGAGACAGTCATGGATCGTAGATTTTAGTAAACTAAACATGATTTTAAGCGCTTCTCTACATATAACCGAGTGATAGAATTCTGAATCAGGAGATAACATGCTGGTACCAAATCACAAACTTTCATTGATGCTAGGATAAGACAAGAAACAAACACATGAAGCAATGAAACCAAGATGAAAGGCTAAACAGTCTGTGCAGGGATCCAAACAGCAACATGATAATTAAACCCAGGTTCGCTATTCTTATTCATGGGCATAAACTAAGTCAGTCTACACTCTTACGACATTTAAATGGGATGGAATATACTAGCATACATGGACAATAACTCGATACATTATCCGACACTAAAACAACTCATCATCGATCGACATTCAAGCACTTAAGGAATTTCAAACGCATTGGCAGATCTGTAGCCTCGTAACCAAATAAACACGTACAAACCACTGAATTTCCACATTGTTTTACACAATCGAGTCCCAAACTTCAATCTACAGCTAATACCACCGATTAAACCAGACAAACCAACGTATACAAAACTAAGTTACATAACTAAAATATGAAACAAAACAAACTAAATATAGAAATTATGCAGAATTTGAAGGAGAACGATTAAATAAATAGATAAAAGATTACCTTTTGTGGGTGCAGTGAACAGGGGCAGAGGTCTCGGATTTATGCTCGAACACGAACGAACCCAAACCCGATTAAAGTAACTAAAGTTTCAAACCAAAAAATAGAATGATATGTGGTTGTTCCTTTCGTTTTTTTTTTAGTGTGAGGCTATCGCTGTTCTTTCCAGATATAGTGACTAAAAGGGGTAAGTATTTTTTTGAAGAGTTCTTGTGGATGATCCTGAACTGCTCAACCTAAACTCGAAACAAGCATTTATATTGGTAGAAGACTGGCTAGGGTTTTCGCTAGGCAGGAATTTTCAACTCTCAAATGTAGTCGTTGTGAGACGTCCAAATCATGACGGAAGAGAGAAGAGAAAAAGACTGATCAATAGAGACAATAAAAACTTGTGACCTCTCTTGAATCTCTCGTCCTGATTTTGACTTGGAACCAAAGATTTGTAGAAGAGAACAAAATAGCTTTTGTTAGTATCTGAAATTTTCACCAAAATGGTGAAGCAAAGTCCTGTTAAGATGAAAGAAGCAAGAAGACCTTATGTGTTGGAGTCGTCGAATGGAGAGGATGAAGACAACAACATTAAATGTGTTACCCGAAATGGGCAAACAAAGATCGGTAACATGAAATGCATCGAATCTTTGCCAAAAAACGATTTAGGTGAGTGGCGGCGTTCAAGATTGAAGGGATTAGGGTTTATTTTCGTGTAGAAAGGGGAAGAGAAAGGGGTGGCGTGTAGAGAGAGAGAAGAGAGAAATGGAAGAGTGTATTTGATGTTAGGTTTAGGAATGAAGAAGAAGAGTTGGGCCGGATCGGGTATAAGAAGTGGGCTGCTCATTTGGGCTATTAAATTTACATCTGGGCTTCAAAAGTTGGTCCGAAAATACTATTTTTTGGCTTCTAATTTGACAACTAGTATAATATATACTATGTGAAATTGAATAGTAATTAGTAAATGATTTAACAAAGTACAAATTAATTTAACGAGTACAAATCCTAAAATGAACGATGACGGACCATTTAAAAATTGTGATAAAGTACTGCTAGTAATGTTTGAAAATAAAAGTAGCGAAAATAAAGTATTTAGCTCGTCGATAAATTTAGAAGCCCGAGTATATAAAATTGGAATAAAGGAGAGACAAAATTGGGTGTCAACATGTGTTTCGTCACTAAAAGTATGTGGCTCATGTATTTAGCAACAAAATGTGAACAATTAGTGACGAATTTTGTGTTTTAGCTAATAATTTCGTAGCTAAATATCACATTTGTTGTAGTGAGCTTTCACTGGGACCTTTTTGTACAAGGATGAATTGTTCATCCTTCTTATTTCCTAAGGTGGGTTGGACAAAAAGCCAACACACCTACTATGTGTTTTTTGTTACAATCAATACATAGATTAGGCAATGCCTAATCACCACCTATGGTGATTTGAAAAGAAAAGGAAAAAAAACCGCAAATGGGGAGGAGGAAATTGGTGGGTGAGGAAACGGAGGTGGTTGCTCCGAGTCGAATGGTAGAAGGGTAAATTTGACCCAAATGAAGGGAAAAGATAATTGAATAATTAGATTTATATACATTTCATGTGGCACCCCAGGTGGAATCCATTTGGAACTTTAGGTAACGTCGGGTATTTTTGTTCGGCGTATAACCGAGATATATTTAAACCTTTTCGAATAGTAGAGGGCCAAATCTGACCCTTTCCCCTTTTGTAAAAGGTCAAAGATTTTTTTATTAGATTTTTAAAATATAAAACACATGACTGGCTTCACGTTCAAAGTTGCCATTAACATTATGTGGTTTTTTCTATTTACCTAAATTTTAGTGGGCAGAGTTATGCGATACAAAAATTTACTTAGTTCAAGGTGAAGTGAACCATCATCGGCATGCTTTTGTGTTATTGTGAATTTGTGTACCAATTATTATTAAATGCTTATCTACGTTCAAGACATGCATGTTTCTTTTTTTTTTTTTAATAATATGATCTCATTTCTTCAGGTATACTTTCTCTTTTCATACAGATATATATCTGCACATTTCTCATGATATATACAACTCATAACCTTCAACTTGGCTTAGGAAAGTACTCGAACTAAATAGATATTATACCTTCAAAGATAAGTTATTTTTGCCTCCAAATTTTTGTTGTCTTTGAGGACATTATTATAAACTACCCAATTGATTTTCTTGGTCAACAGGAAGTTAAAAGGAGTTAGAACAGCAGTTACATGAAGTCATCAACCTTATCATTCACATTGTCTTTCTTTTTCTGTGCAAAGCTGTAACATGAAGGAAATAGAAAATATTAATTAATCCATGTTGCTAATCAAACCGAAGACAATTAGATGTGGAACAATTTGTTTTTTTATTGGCAACAGGGAAAGAAAAAGTATTTTGTCGAACTGAAGCAAGCATAGATATATGTCTTTATTTTTTCTTATTATGAAAAACACGATAGATTCATTTTAAAAATAGTTTAAATAGAAAACAACAAATAGGTCAAACAAAATGATGTAAGATGTACTAGTTAATATTATATAGAAGTGTTTCAAGTTGTTGAAATACAGTAACGTGTCTTAATGCAACAAATAGCATGTTAAATCGGTTGAAATAGTAATAGTCAGACATAGATCGCGGATTTAAACTTGAATGTCATATCAAGTAGTAGTAACTATTGGACATTTCTGCAGTTGAGCCCAATGTATATATAAGTTGCATCTTCAATACTGATAGTGTAAACTCTTTTATATGTAATGTTCGTGCGCATAAGTTAAATCATTTGGGATCGAGTTTATAAATCATTTGGGATCGAGTTTAGGTTATATAAACCGCCATGGTAAGGAAACTTTTATACTATCAAGTCAGAGAATATTTACAACTAAGCATTCTTAAAATCTGATACTCCCTCTGTTTCAATTTGTTTGAACCTATTTTCTTTTTAATCCGTGCCAAAATGAATGACCCCTTTCCTAATTTGGAAACAAATTCACTTTTTTATGAATGATTTACAGCACACAAATTTTCAAGCGCTTATTTTAAACCACAGTAAAAAAAAGTCTTCCCTCTTTCTTAAATGTCGTGCCCAGTCAAATGGGTTCATATAAATTGAAACGGAGGGAGTATATATAATCTTGAAAATAAGACAGGTTATCCAACTACAACATGTAAAATTGAAGAAAGAAAAAAAAACATGTAAAATGAGTTAATCGTGCAAAAACTTCTTATATTAACGGTGCATGTAACTTAAATTCTTTTCATTTATAGAGTGATAGAGATCATGCCGTCAAAGTCAAATACTTCAACGTCATCTTTAGATCCAACGGCTAGGACCATCCAATCTGTACGGATATGTTATGGGCCACTGAACGTCGGCCCAGGATTAGGAGTTGTAGATGGACCACATCCAATCCAACCCATACGAATAAAGGGATAGGATTAAATAAAGATATTACATGGGGAAGACACATAGATGTATATAAAATACATTTAACGGGTTTAACTAAACGTCGTATATTTTACGCTACATATATATACAACAACATACTTTGTGTAATTCATAAGTGGAGTTTAAGGAATATAGAATGTACGCAGACCCTATTCTTATCTCGTGGGGTAAAGAAGTTGCTTCCAACAGAATACGTAAAAAAATCATTAAATATATAAATATTAAGTCCTATATTCATAATTACAGAAGTGCAATATGAGAATATAAAAAGCTGAATTCATCAAATTCAAATTATTAATCGGTCTCTGATAAATATTTATAGAAGTAGTATATATTATCTTTGCCACACCATTTCACCATTTAAAGCCTCTGTGACTGTTAGTCTTATCCACGTAACATAATTTCACTGCCTCCAAGTGGGCTCTGTAGATTTTGAGAGTCATTTGCTATTTCCATCTAGACATACACCTTCATTCATATGGCCATTCCTACTTTGAATCCTTCTAATTTATAGTATCCACTTACTACAGTAGTAAAATTTATTCACGTGAAACAGTATTTTTTTTACTTTGTCAAGTAGTATAATATTTAAAATATTTTTACACTAGCACCAATTTATGCAAATGACAAGCACTAGGGCACAATTCATGCTTTAATCACAAATAGAACGTAAGACTTTTTCTTAGTCTCGACACTTTTACAGTTGACCCAAGTGAATACTAAATATTGAATGAGAAAAAAAAAATTACTCCTAACTGAAATGTTGACCCGTCAAACAAAAAATGTTTTGCCACACTTGCAGAAACTTATCAAAAACAAGAGGACACCTCAAGGACGTAAACTAACCAAATATTTTTAGGTTTTAGATATTCTTTTAAAAAAAAAAAAAAAAAAAAATTTGCCAAAAAATTATCCAATTTCCAAACGTCGTTATTTCATGTGCACACTTAGGGCTCATTTGGTTGGGGAACAAGTTATCCCGGGTTTATTATCCCACCCTCTATGTAGTATTATAAAACACTACAATCCCGGGATAATTATCCCGCAATTTTATCTCAACCAAACGTCGGATAAGGCGATACTAAAATTTTATCCCAGGACTATTTTTGCTTAACCATCATACCAAACGACCCCTTAGTTAATTAGTCATCTCACTGGTGAAAGGAATTGAGGTAGTACAACTTCGAAAATTGCAATGAAGTGGAACTATTTTTCACATATGCTTTGGTATATTTCAAATGAGTCAGTAAGACCGCTAGCTAGAGTGCAATGATACAGATAAAATCTCTTTACTCTTAATCAAAAGTCTTGAACTCGAGTTGTGCGAAAAGAATTTTTTTTAATTAGTAGCCCTTCTCTCTTTATGAACCCCAATTGGCACCAATCTAGATTAATCGAACTAGCAAGTTCAAATTCTACTTTTATGAAAGTTGAAATGAATTAATCAAACTAGCAAGTTCAAATTCTACTTTTATGAAAATTGAAATGAATTTATCAAACTAGCAAGTTCAAATTCTACTTTTATGAAAATTGAAATACTTCAACATCCTTCCTAACTCATATTTATTTGTAGTACTATACTTGATAGCTTTAGCTCTACTCATATTTTTTCAAACAAAGTTCTATTCGAATGGCTAGTCAAAGAAAACATTGATATCTGATGGCAACCGGAGTTGGCGTTCATAAATAAAAACAACCTGTACATCTTAAGATCATTGAAACATAAACACTACAAAAAAAACTGGTTTTAGCGACACAATTAATTCCGTCTCTAGGTAACGACGGATTACCTACAGAATTACAGTTTTGTCGCCAAAAAAATGAAAAAAGAAATGATATCTAAATTAACGACGAAATAGCGACGGATTTTTAAATCTGTCGCTATATTTTGGCTCGAAAATTACGCGCCTTTATTTTAGCTACTAAAATTACGACAAACCATGGGCGGCAAAATTTATTACAGATTAGCGACGTATGTAGCGACGGATTATTTCCGTCATTAAGTAATATGTATGTTTCACCATACTTTAATACCAGTTGCTACAGATATTTCCGTCGTTATCTTTTAAAATGGTAAATTTTCAAGTTAATTTTTAGCGACAGAATTTATCCGTCGGTAAATAAAATTTAGTTTTATTTTTATAAACGAAATAAAATGAAATAGCCTCTAAACGCACTAACACCTCAAACCCACCAGAATTTTCTCTTCAAACCCACCATCTTCAAGGTATTTTTCTCTTTCTCTTGAAAATATACTTTGCTCTTCAAACCCACCGGAAAATTCGCCGCCATTCTCATACTCTCACTCTGTTTATTTCTCATTTACCATGGTGATTTACTTTGTTTATTTCTCTCTCTCTCTTTCTTGCTTTTCTATATCAGTTAAAAAAGTTTGAATTCTCGTAAATATCATCGATCTTCCATTTTTTCTTTGTATTTTTCGTCATGCTCAGCTCAGCTAGCCACCTTTTCTAGTGGGTAAATGATATAAACATTTTCCCTTAAAGGGTAGAAACGTATAGATAAAAAATTGAGGGTTTGGGTATTATGAAAGGCGGCACATATATACACTAGAGAGAGAGGCAATGAATGAATATAAATAATAATAATAAAAACCCTAAAAACCTCAGTAAGAGTCGCTTAGCTCTCTCTATTTACATGTGCTAGTCTACCCTTGGCGTGCTTGCAAAGCTTGTTTCATCAAAGAGAGGGCTCTCTCGAGCCCTTTTCTCTCTTCTAAGGGGTTTTGAGTTGAAATTCGGTGTCCGTTTCTTTCCGAATAAATTGTGGGTCTATTTTTTTTTTTTTGTTGAAAATCATCCTTCTTTCTCGTTTGAGTTGAAATTCGCTTAATTTCTCGGTGTACTGTTTTTCTTGTACGAATTATAGTTGAATAAATTGTGGGTCTTGTTTATTTTCCTGTTTTTGTTGAAAATCAACAAGTTTGATCACGGTCTTTGTGATTTGGGGAACTTATTGCTTAGCTTGAATTTTGTATATGACATTTAACAATGTTTATGCTGTTAAAGAACATAAATTTTGGTTTTGTTGCCACCTTGTGTGTGTCAGTGTGTTGGAAGGAGGAGAAATTTTGCACTTGTTTTATTTTTGGTTTCTTAAATATAGTTTAGTTTCTCCATTTAGCATCGAAAATTAGTTTTCCAACAAAATATGGGTGCAACTTCAGAGAATCTTAGCTTTTCTCTTCAAATTCCATATCTC
>NC_081351.1:27537101-27582826 GCF_029784015.1 Lycium ferocissimum | reverse complement strand
AAAAAGTTTACGATTTAAATGTTCACAAATTATTTTATCGCCAAAAGGAATGCGAAATGTGTATTAAAAGAAATTGGCTACGGAATTAGCGACAAAAACTATTGGTCGCCAATCGGAAGAAACGACGAAATAACTCTCATACAATTAGCGACGAAATTTATTAACATCGTGACGGATTTCATTCGTCGCTCATATTGGCAACAAATAAAATCTGTCGCCAATCCGTCATTAATCCAGCGACGGATTCATTTTTTTATTCGATAAATTGCTAGCTACGAGAATTTTACCGACGGATTCAATTCTGTAGTTATTCTGTAGCTATATTGGTTTAGCAACAGATATATGCTATTTACCGACGGATTTCGTCCGTCGCTAAAACCAGTTTTTTTTTGTAGTGAAAGGACAGCTGCAAAGACAGATATAAATCTCATAAACATGATAAAACAGCTCCAAATATTATATAATTTATATATAATTAGTTAAATCTCTCACAGGGTACAAATTAGTACCTAACACCACTATGAGGAAAATTAGAGACTTTTGAGATTTACAAACAGAAACCTATCACACCCGTCACCAAGTTTCCAGTTAGTTAACAATAAACTCAAGATTACAAAAAAAGACAGAAGCAATAAAGTAGATTCCTGAACTTTGTTATAAAAATTTCCAGACAACCTAGCTAGCTCGGCCTATAGTTAACTCACTCCAATTTCTTCATCATCATCTTGCACTTCTCCTTCTTCTTTTTTTTTTTTTTCATTTGTCCGCGACTTACTGGTCCGACTAATTTTGTCCTTCATTTACCTTAGCATTGATGAAGTTAGAGATTCGAAAAAATCTTCATCACAAGGAATTGTGAGCCCCATGTCATGATCAAAGCCAAATTCTTCTTCGGCTCGTTGAAGAAGTATCCGAAATTCGGGCCTTGACAAGATGGAAATTGGAACAATGTACCTTGTTCTATTTTCTCCAACGTATACTACAAAATGCCCTTTTGGTACGTCCATTGGAAGTCCTTGTTCATCTTGATATTCATTTTTCTTTCCCAAACTCGAACGCCTTTTTAGAATTTGCTTCAACACTGCAGTTTGTGACAACTTGTTTGATTTTCTAATAGCCATTTTTTGCGAGAGGAAATAAAATTGGTTTGAGAAGGAAAGAGGGATATTCAAGAACTGAGAAAATGAGTGTGATGGACATGAAGGGAGTTAGAGGGATATATAAATAGAGAAATTTAAAGCGGAGAATTTAAAAAGAAAAGGTGAATTTTGGAGAAACAAAAACGTGTGGGGTTGGGGTAGAAAAGAAGAGAGAGACAACACGGATGTTTTAGAAGGGAGTGTAAGGCTCAAGGACAAATGTAAAAAGTGCATGTTGGGAGCCAAAAGCTTTGGGTTTATTACCTGTTGTAGCCTTTCATCAGGACATGTTGGCCCCTTTGACTCTGTTTTCAATAAGAGTTCAATGTAGTACTAGTGAAAAATATTTCATCAGGGAAGGGTGAATGGAAAGATTACAGTAGAATAGACGTTATTCTTTCGTGTTTAATTAGACGTCTCTAACTCACTACTTGGATATAGAATTTTCTTAAGAGGGAGCACTCTTAATGAATTTGGATTAAATAGGACACCAATACGAATACTAGAGACTGAATGTGAAACAAAAAAAAATAGGTTAATTTACCCTTAACTACTGTCTACAAAGGTTGTGGTGGGATGGATAGGATCCATCCACTCTTAACCAAATGTCTCAAATTCGAATTATTGAATATAGGTAGAATCCTTGTAAGGAGTGCTTTCTCCTTTAATGTTTCTTACTCGACACGAATTCAAATTAGTCTGACCCCAAAGAGCGTCACCGAATGGGAAGCCAACAAAAAAAAGGTCGATTCACCTTTAATTAAAGATGTTGAGTTCAAAGCGAATGAAATAATCTTGCTAGGAAGCAATAAAATCTCGCACGGTGATTTTTCTACAGCTCCAATTTTGATTACTTGAACTAGTGAATTCCTCACTCGAGATGCTTGAAGAGAGGAAAAAAGATTACAAGTGACTTTCCATAAATTATCAGATTAGCGACCTAGAAAATAAGACGGGTTATCTGCTACGAGCCTACAACAAGATTAATGTAAAATACTGATATTGCAAAAGTTTATTAGTTATATATGTCGTATGTTTTTTGCTTTCTTTTTTTTTTTTTTGAAAAAAGGAAAGTTGGAAAATAAAAAAGAAAAAGTACTTAACAAATAACAACTGGAAATTCGAATCACATCATTGAACCTTTCTAACAATTTTCAAAGAGTGTTTGTTATGAAGTTCCTTTTTTTTTTTAAACCACATTCTTTAACTTGCCTTGTCATAGAATAGAAATGGAGCAGAGACTAATAACTAACCTTCTAGAAAGTAAACTAATGTATAAAACCAGAGAAGGATTATACTCCCTCCGTCCCATAATAAGTGTCACCTTAGTCAAATTTTTTTGTCCCATAATAAGTGTTACCTTAGGAAACCAATGCATACATTGATTAGCTTTTTCCAACTTTGCCCTTGGACAAAAGAAGTAGTAGTACTATAAATGATGATGGTTAGATTCCCAATGAGAAAAGATGGACTATTTATGCATGCTCCAATCATCAAGAGGAAAAAGTAATTTTTTTAACATAAGGGTAATTTGGTAAACTTCACATTTCATCATTGGTTTTTTTAATATGCGTGTTTTTGGTTAGGGTAACAACATTATGAGACGGAGGGAGTAGTGTATCAAAGTTAAGACCTCAGGAAGCAGCAGTTACCATTTCAGACTTTATGTGTATTTATGCAACCCTACATAGGAGACAAGGAAATGCTTCAACTAAGGAGAATGAGAATTCTTGATTCTTGATATACATTTATGAAAGAGGGTGATCAAGGATAGCTGGGAAAGGTATGAGTGGAGAGCAGACTTCTAATTCTCACGTTTTGATTGCTCTGCTGTAAGGAAAGAAAGCAGACTAGAGAACAAATGTGTCAAAATCTAACAGCTAGACATGTATCATGATTGATAGAAAATAAGAGTTTACCAAACAGTATAGAGAACCAGCTCTATTCCCTCGAGTAAAAAATAGAAAGTAAATTAGACAAGATATTACGTGGAAAACTTCTTGCTCAAGGGATTAATAACCACGACCCCTCCCCACCCCCCCACCCCCCTCCCGGAGTAAGATTTCAACTTCACTAAACTGAGCAACTTTCTGATTATAACCTTTTGCAACTTAACATAAACTCTTAATCCCTCACCCCTTACAATAACTCTATTGTAAGCTACAACCCTTGATTAATTCTAGCCAAGCATCGAAACTAACCTTGACTAACTCTAATCAAGCATCCAAACACACCTTGACTAATTCTAGCCAAGAAACCAAAATAAACAAAGGTTGAAACTTTCTTACAATAACACTTCTCGAAAGTAGAATAGGATTACAAGTGAAGAACAAAATGATAAAGACTTAACAAATCTAGTACTTAAGACATCTTCAGTTGTTGGGATTTGATCCTTGGATTTGTTGAAGCTTTGTTCTTGAGAGCACCTAGAGAGTAGTGGCGGCTGCACTTAGAAGAATGTGATTTTTTCAGATTTGAAGTGTTAGGTTAAGCATTGTAACATGTTGTATATATATTGGGGAGCATGTGAGAAGCATGTGACCATGGATAGGGACATTTTCATCTTTTGGTATTGGCATTTAGCTGCAGGTTTGGCCTCTAGTAAGCTGGGCTGTCTTTACATGCGGTTCGCCGGTCGGCACATGCTGATCGCCTTTTTATAGCTATAAGCCCGCGTTGACCGTATGACACTCGGGGGCATTTGATGACCCCGTCCCTCAAATGTTTGTCAAATTATCAAAACACAAAATGGCATAACTTATCAATATTGCATCCTGATTAATAAATTTTTTGCTGATGATTAGTGCGCATTTACAGAATTTGGATCCCATTCATCATCCCCGTCCTCATAATTATCCCAAAATTCACCAACGGAGGCATAAAAGATTTAGCTACTTCTTCTAAGTTGGTGACCTTTCCAGAAGAATTTTATTTCGAAACTGGGTTGAGGAGTGGATAATGCCAAAAATTTCAAAAGATAGAAGGGCCAATTAAGTCTGTTTTCTTTGTCCATTATAAGATACTACTCTAATATTTAGGTAGAAAGAAAGAACATGAGAATAATGGCAATAATGAAAGAAAAAACTGGTATATGATTGCTTTGTTGCTCCACATGCTAACATTGGAGAACTATAACTTATTTCCGCAAATGAAATATTCTGAGCTATTGCCACTCTGCAACCACAGTACCGTAATTTCATATGATTTCACTCTTTCTCGGTGATGTTATATACTCCATTTTAGCATACTAATAAAGTTCTAGCCATATTTGAATGACAAGACTAGGAGCCCATTTGGATCGGCTTATTATTTTAAGTGTTTTAAGTCAAAACAGCTTTTAAGCCATTTTATAGTATTTGGATTAAATAAAACAATTGCTTTTAAGCACTTGTTTTAAAGTTCAAATAGCAAAAATAAGTCAAAAACTAAAAGTAAGAATTCCTTTATGGCTTATGCTTAAAATAAGTCCATCCAAACGGGCTCGCATGTAGCTATGGCTATTCAATTAAATCATATACGAAGCTACAGTTAAGTTTCATCACAAATCTCCATGGAGGACGAATCATAGATCGATAACAAATTTGATGATCGCTGCATATTTTCATCCGTTTAGAAAGAAGTTGCAATCACTAAATTGTACTAGCTCTGATATCGTTGATATATTTTATCATCATACTTTGAGTAAAAATAATAATAATAATAATAATAATAATAATAATAATATTTCGGCCTCAAAAATCAATTCATAGGATGGGCATTCAAGATCATATAAGAAAATCAACACAACTCATCACGCACCAATGTGGCTCAAGACCCACTCACACGCCTGGAAGTGGATATTTAGAGCATGAACAATATAAATGGAGCCCAACAACGGCTAAATCATGAATTGTGACGAATTTGATTATGACACTATGATAAGAAAATAAATATTGATCCTAATTTAACGCTAAAAGTTAACTCGCGAGGTGATCATAGTCTAATACTACTACGTAAGGTGACCAAATAACCCATCAATGTAGCTCAACATACATTTTAGTTTTTTTTTAATTCTAAATGAAAGTTAATTACTACCAACAAAGGTGGACAAATTGACAACCGACACAGTACTGGGTTAAGTACAAAAACGTAGTGTTATTGACCGTGATTGGATCACGGAGCAGCATACGGCTAATTCGCCCACTGTTTTTTACTTTTTCACCGTAATTTTAAAAGGGCCAACAACGTATATATACATAATAAGCATTAAATATTACGAAATGTAACGAGAGTTTTCAGTTTTTAAAACATAACGATAGAAATCTTATGAAACATATACAAGAAATAGAAAATTAAACATGGCAGATTATTTAGCTCTAATAAAGTTGCACTAATCACACAATCAGCTTGATATTTGTCCCCAATTCTCTCCTCTTTCACAAAGTATCTGATTTTCTTCCCTTATCTTTTCCATGTTATTTTCACTAATCCAACATCAGTGTCAATTCATCCATATTTTTCTCCATCCCCATCCAAAAAAATCCGATTTTTCTTCTCTGTTTTCCTTAATTTTTTTATGAATCCAATCTTATCAAAGATGTGTCTCGTCGTCGTTGTCGTTGCCGGAGAAGAGAGGGTAATATGGTTGAGATTCGTAAGAAAAGAGTAACGAGAACTTGCAAGAGAGACTCTTTCTCTTTTCTCACCTATTTTCTCTTTTTCTTCTTCAGGAAAAATAACAATGAATTTCATCGAAGCTTTATTTTGGAATTCAGTTTTTCTAAAACTATTATTCTTTGGATTGGATATTGTTGCAAATGATTGAGAATATCTTTATGATCTTATATCTCAATTTTGAGGGTGTTTGGTGAAGATTAGAGTTAATTTTGGTTGGATTTTCATATTAGAAGACTGTATTTTAGAAATTGTACGAAAACCCTATTTTAATTGTATGTTGTTGTAGTTGTGAACTTCATGCTGTAAACTCATTTTTGAAATGTAAATCTCTACAGTTTGAATTTTTTTTCACGGTCCGAATAGTTTCTATACAAAATATAGTTTGAATATAGTTTTGATATAATATTTAACTCGACGTATTATATCGGTATGAAAATTGTATAAATCGATATAAAATGTGTATATAACTGTATATATTTTGTATAAAAGTCTCATGTTAGGTTTCTAGGAAAAACAACTTTTGTGTATAAAAACTGTATAAAATCGATATGAAATATGTATATCACTGTAAATTTTGTATAAGTTCATGTTACAGGTTTGGAAAAAACCAAATTTCGTGTATAATACACAGAACATACAATATATATACATATAACATACATTTTATATACGTTTGACAGAAAGAGGGAAGAAGTGTGTAGACATACAAACTTACACTCATAACAATTCATATAATTATATATATTTGATAGAAAATGGAAGTTGGGGTGGGGGGGGGGGGTACACGTGTTATACAAATATTATACATTCACGTTAAAATTTTAAAAATAAGGCACAATTTCTTAATAAAGATTCCAGGCGGCCTGTACATATGATGTAGACAATAACCATACATATTTCATACATATTTCAATTAACTACACAATTTACTACACAAGAACTAGGACTGAAAATCAGCCAAAACTAGTTCAAATATTATCCAAATAGCCCCAAATTTTAGATTCGAACTCCCTCGACGTTCTAGTTCTTTTGAGATATCACCCACTCAAAACGAAGTTCATTTGTGGCAAATCGATTTTTGATACTTGAGCTTCAATCTCCTTTAATGGCTAACAGTGAAGTTTTTCTTTTAACTTTGTTCTTCTATTTTCAACTTCTTGAAAACTTAAAATGAGAATTGAATGAAATCACGGGTGAAGCTGAGAGAGAGCTTTTTAGTCATTTTTTCGCACAACAAATGGAACCCAAAACACAAACTAAACTGGACCACTATTGAAAGTGGACTCTTACTAAACTGAAAACGGAAGATACCCATATGCAATGAAATTTGTGGGTTGATGAAGATGAATTCATGGTTGAAGTTGAGTGAAGGATGAAAATTCTAATGAAATCGCACCTTGAAACAATGGTGTAGAGAGAGGAACTTTTGAAATTAAAAAGAAATTTTGATGAAAAAGGAAACTGAAATCAGGTTCCAAAAATTGTGGGGCTCATAAATCAATTTTTCTCTTCCTTAAATTAAGTCAAAAATCATAGGTATGTTGAAAACACAAATCCGTTATGTTTTGTAAATTTGTTGTTATATTTTGTAAATATGGAAAACTATCCTTATGTTTTTTAATATAAGGTCTGAATTAGTATTATTAGGTCATTGGCCGTACAAGAAGGTTGGAAAGGGCCCAGTGGGTCTGTGGGTCCGAGAGAGGCCCATGACACTGTTCAGTACAACTGAGCTTCTTCGAAAGACGTTCTTCATAAAAGGAAAAGCCCTATCTTATTACATATAAATGCATTATGTACATTCAGATGTTGAAAAATAAACAGTCTTAATCATTTCGTGTTCAGCTATAGAGACAACATCTTAATCACTTAGATGTTTTAATCTTAATAAAAACAAATGAGACATAAATATAAATATTTCCTTGGAGTAGTCGACATGCTCTCCTACTCTGTGTTATTCACATATGAAATTTAACTACCTAATGGAGTAAATTTTTATTTTAAACATAAAAAATAAAAAAAAAAACAAGTAAACCACCTATTTATTTTTTTTTTTTTTTTTTAAATAAATTCCACTAGGCTTTTGGCCTAGGGCTAATTTTATAAATTTTTATTTAAAAAAAAAAATCCAGAAGTCTGTACAAATGTAGCCAAAAAGGCTAATGGAAGAAGCAAATTTAAACTAATGATCAAATTAAGACTTATAACTTGTCTTAATTTGATATTACAAATTGTTTAAATTAACTAATAGAATTAAATTGAAAAATGTAATGAATAACTTGATCCTAAGCAGCTGATGATCAAATAAATCCAAAAACCTGCTCCATGAAGAACTTCTGTGTCTGTATCTCACATGCTCTATATGTGGCCCTCAATATGTACCAAGGCACTACATTCTCTAAATATTGACCAGTTCTCAGTAGGATGAGCATCCCGGGGTGCTAATACCACCAACTAAGAACCAGCCAGTAAATAGAAATTGTATGCCCATGTGTAGTCAAAAGGTCTGTAGTGTTGCATGTTCTCAATATTAAGAGCAGCAAGTTCCTCTTGGATTCCTGCATTTATTTCTCTGTTGCATCTTGTGATGATCAGTAGCAGCTGATACATTTCTCACTTTCTGTTGTTTTCAACTATAATCTTTCCGCTGCACATTATATCAGTAAAGTTCCTATGTCACTGCTGCAAAGATTGCCTTTCCCATATCATTTTCTAAGAAATTAGAATCAATAGGAAATAGGTTATGACTTAACACTAGGCCAGCATAGCCTGCCACCTGCAGAAAACAAGATTAGTAATGCAGTCTTCAACAGAACTGCACGTCTGTAGCCTCTGAGCTTGTAATAGGTCCTGTGAGTTGTGTATCTTCCCATGGATTGTTGCATCTGTTCCTATATTGATGCATATGATTACATGATCAGAACCAATATTTGGGTCTTGTTGCACCATATTTTCCAATACCTGCAAAAAAGAACACATGGTTAGCAAAAAGTACCATCATACTCTCTTCCCAAAGGATTTGAGCATGATGGCAACAAGGCATTCTCTGTTGATAAGTATCGGGACCGCGTACGTAACAATCGACGCACTGGTGTTGCTACATAGATGCAGTTATCAACACAAAGAACCAGCATCAACCAGTCTACCAAAGGTTGCCAAATTATCCCTGTTCCTTTTGCAGATAAATACACCAGGGAAATCCTACTCTCCTGGCCAGAAGATAGTCATCCAACTCCCTTCCCACATTCCTCTTCTTCACACCGAGATCTGTGATGTCGGCCTACGTAACAATGTTTTCACGAAAACACTCCTTAGGCCTATTCCATCTGTAATAACCACTTACACACTGCTGCCCCATGATGCACCAAGCATGCAATTTATCAGCAACCAACCCTATAAACTGCTGTTGTTCAAATTGTCCCAAATTCATTCTTATACACCTGCTTTGCACATCCTGCAGTGTTTGAACCAAAACCAAAAGTTGCCTACCTATGGCAACAAATCTCTCCCATGGGACCAACACTTGCATTACAAAACCTATATCCTGTCTTATACTCAATGAGAGAATATAAGGATAACAAATAATATCAAAAACGCACGGTGTTGCAACCACTTCAGCAGTTCAACGGTACTACCGAGTCTGCAAGTTTGTCATAGTTCATTATATTTGAAACACCCGTGTCCGGGGCCATTGCTGATGTTTTCCAACTTGCCAAAACTTCCCTCCACACTATTCCTTATGCAAGATGCCTAAACAATTTCCAGTTTTCATGAAGAGTGTCAGCGAGAGGCTGCTGCTAACAATTTTGACATGGCCGATCTTGTTTCCCGCGGTGCATAGACCAGCAATCAACTCCACCTCCGCAACACATCATCTCCCCTATACCTAGAATCAGGTTATCCACCCAAAACAGTTGTAAATGAATGGTTCCATCAATCTGTATCTTGCCATCCAGCGTTTCCCACCAAAAAACCTTAATTCCCATTTTGCCCCTGATCATGAAAAAACAGTCGTGATAGTCCAAACCGTCAGGTTCTCCATATAACATATTTGTAAATGATTGTATAAATCATTATTCATCATCCTAGCAGATTTTTCGTCCTAAAAAACCTTATTTCCCATCTTGCCCCTCATTAAGAAACACCAATGAAATCCACCCACCTTTTACTTATTGTCAAATTATCAGTAAAATGGGCAACACCACATACTGATAACCTGTCAACAAGCAGATCTTCAGACCACCTCCAAACTCCAGCATTCATCAATATCTCTTTTGAGTTCGAATTCTCAAATAGGGACACTGCAACTTGTCACTATTGAGAATCTTTCTTCCCATTGGATCCAGATCTACAAAGGTCGCAATCACCTCCCCATGATCGAGGCATAATTAGCCAAGTGATCGCCCAATTGATTGCCCTCTCTCATGATATAAACACACAGACATCAGCATTATCAATAATCTCCAAAATCTCCTCAACAGCAAAGGCTATATTCCAAGGGGGTTTCCACTGCCTCTCCAAAATGTTTTTCAACAAAAGTGAATCAGTCTCCAATATGAAAGAATACACTTGTTGAGAAAGACGTTGATGTCTTACTTGACTTCAAAGTGCCATAGCCTCGGATTAGGTGTTAAGAGATTGTCCTCCATTTGTTTAGCTTTTGCATAGACCAAGTTACCAGTAGCATCCCTTATACAAAATGCTTATGAGCTTCTACCAGGGTTGCCCCTAGTAGCACCATCAGTGTTGCATTTCAAGCAACCTTCAAAAGGTAGTATCCACCACACCTTAGTCACCTGCAACTTTGGAACATAATTTTCCAGAATTCTCAAAATTTCAGGCCACCTATGAGGGACCGTTTTGATACCTGGCTTCCTCAATCTCACAAATTGTTGAATATTAGTTGAGGCCTGATATATGACTCTACTAATTGACACCTTGTCCCTATGCTTGTCTCCGTTTCTCTTCTTCCACAACTCCCAAACAATGATAGAAGGAATAGCATAAAAGATTGGTTTTATCCTTGGTATCACATCAGCGGTCCACCACTTTGTAATAACTTGGTGCAAATGCATGCCATCTATATTTATACCTGCAGCACCACAAAAATAAGACCATGCTTTTTGAGCGCTTTCACATCTCAAGAAAATATGGGGACGATTTCTTCTTTGGCATTAGCACAACACATGCACATAGAAGGCATGTGATATCCCCAACTTCTAACAACATCATCCAAAGGCACTTTAAAATGCCACACCCTCCACATTAAGAAAGAAATCTTGAAAGGCAACCCTTTCACCCAAATCTTCTTGTACACATCCCTCTTCTCACCTCTGCTTCTTATAAATTCCCATGCGGACTTAACAGTGAAATCACCTTGAGTTTCCAAAATCCACCAAGGTTTGTCAAGTTCATCGCCCTTAGCTGGAGGCTGCAATTCTTTAATAATGTAGTCTGCATATTCTTCAGGAAGGTTATTTCTGATTGCTTGTTCATGCCATCTGCCTTCTGTGACTACATCAGACACATTATTAATCTCTTCATTACAATAGAAATCAGAAGGTGTTATAAAGTAAAGAGGCCCCAAACCCATCCAATTATCAAACCAAAACAATGAGGACCCCATTCTAAGTTGCCACTATATCTGATGATCAATTAAGTCCCTTGCTTGAAGGATTTTCCTCCAAATGTGTGAACCTTCTTTCCATGACACAAGTATGGGATTGTTTTTCTTTAAGTACTTGTTGCTCATGAAAGAACTCCACAGTGATGGTTTGGTTCTAAAGTTCCACCATAGCTTAGCAAACAATGCCAAGGACATATCACTAAGTGATCTGAAACCCAAACCACCCTCATCACAAGGCAAGCAAGCAGTATCCCAACCTGTCCAATGCCTGGCCCTTTCGCCAATAGTGTTGCTCCAGAAAAATTGAGCAAATATCTTGTGCAGTTTCACAATCACAAAGGAAGGTGGATCAACAGCAGATAACAAATGCATAGGCATGGCTTGTAACACATGCTTCAACAGAATTGCCCTTCCACCAAATGATAATAACTTCCCTTTCCACCCTTGCAATCTGTTTCTCACCTTTGCTATAAGTTCTGTGTAGAAGGCCATCTTACTCCTTGCATAATAAATGGGACAACCAAGATATATCATAGGAAATTCCTTCCTTAATGCAGTGTAACCCTTTCTACCTCGCCGAAATATCTCTCACCACCCTATCATGCAAATAAACCGAGCTTTTGGCCTTGTTGATCAACTTAAGTGCTTGTTCATATTCAGTCAAAACATTCATGATCAAACCCAATGAGATCTCACACGATGAAGAAAATATGATAGTATCATCTGCATACGCAAGGTGGTTAATTTTTGGACTCCATTTAGGCAAACCAAACCCAGTGAACCACAAATTGTTATGCAAAGCATTCAAACCCCTTGATAATACTTCAGCAGCTAATATGAACAAAGTAGGCGACAAAGGATCACCTTGCTTAACACCCCTAGTAGAATGAAAGAAACCATGAGGCTGGCCATTAATAAGCACCGAATACCAGTTATTTCCAACAATTTCATAAATCAGGCTTATAAACTGTTCACAAAATCCCATTTTCCTCAGAACATTTGTAAGAAAAATCCATGACAACCTATCATAGGCCTTAGTCATATCCAGCTTCATCACAACATTAGGAACTATAGCATTGGCATTCTTTTTACCTTTATTTGTTCTGAGTCTGATATCAGTGATTATTTCTTGAGTCAATAAAATATTCTCCACTATGCTTCCACCCCTCACAAATCCTGCTTGATTCTGTGATATCAAATCCGGCAACAAATGCACCATTCTCTCATGTACCACTCTGGAAAACACCTTGTTCACAAAGTTACTCAGACTAATAGGCCTCATGTCACTAAAAGTCTGAACATCTTTCTTCTTTGGTAACAAAACAAGATTTGTATGAGTTATGTACCTAGGCAATTTATAACCTCTAAAGAAATCCCAAACCATGTTGAAAATGTCATCGCCAATAATATCCCAACATGTTTGGAAGAACAAGCCTGTAAAACCATCAGGACCACCTGCACTTGTACTATTTAAACCAAACACAGCCTGTTTGACCTCTTCTTTAGTAGGAACTGCAACGAGTTGTTCATTCTGTTCGTTACTAATCATGGAAGGAACATGTTTCAAGATATCAAACTGTGTAGGAACCACAGTTTCATGAAATTGTGCCTGAAAAAACCCAACAGCCTCCTCTGCAATCTCTTCCTCATTGTCAAGCCATTGCCCCTGTGAGTTCTGTATTCTTTTCAACTGCAGCATTTTTCTTCTGCCCTGCACATAAGCATGGAAGAATTTGGAATTCTTGTCACCATCTTGAAACCAAGACATTCCAGCTTTTTGCTTCCAAAATTCCTCCTCCAAATACAATACTCTAGTAAGTTCAGCTTGCACTTTCATGAGTTTCTCCCTGTTAGCATAAGAGGGATTTGACTCAAAGAGTGCTTCATGGGCTTTAATCACTTCCTCAAGGTTAGTGATCTGCTGAAAAATATCACCATAAGTGGACTTGCTCTATTGGGATAAGACCTGTTTCATTTTCTTCAGCTTCACATTAAAAGTCATAAAAGAATTAGCAACCACATCCGTCTCCCAGTTTGCTTTCACCACATCAATAAAAGAATCATGCCTAGTCCAGAAATTTAAGAATTTGAAAGATTTCTTAAATTGCTGGACCTCTTGTTTGCATTCAATCAGCAAAGGAGAATGATCCGAGCCAAACTTAATCAAATGAGTGATTTCCAAGCCTGGAAACAACTGTTGAAGCTCAAAGTTGCCCAAACACCTATCCAGCCTCTTGAATACACAATCATCTGCCCCTCTCCCATTCCACCATGTAAAAACACTTCCCTTATACCCCAAATCCGTAAGATTACATGATTGAATACAATGCCTGAAATCTTCAACTTCATTCAGAGACACAGGTAAGCCCCAAAGTTCAATTCTTTCAATCCTATCACACTTAGCATAAACCAAGGTGACAACCAATTCCATATCTACATCCCAGTTGTATAACTTTAATGTAAGCTGCTGAACAGAGTCAATCAAAACTGTTACTTCATATTCTTCATCAACAAAGGCCCAAATTTTGCCAGAAATATTGCAAATATCAGTCTTTAGCCCCAACCTTCTTCTGTAACTTTCCATCTTATAGGCTTGTTGAAATGGCTCCATCAAACCTACAAGAAAGAATTTGGGTTTTGTATGCATTGTTAAAAGCCTTTTTTGTCTTCACTGATCTAATATTCCATATTAGTGCATTCATCACTACATATGGGATTTAGAATTTGTCCTCCTTGTTGTCACCCCTGAAACATGAGGTGCACTATCTTTTGCAGCTTTCTTCTTTGCTTTCCCAGGCCCTTTTGCTATCTATCTAGGAAAATATCACTCTCTTGCAAAGATTTAAAAAATTCTGAGCAGTCGATTCTTCATCCATATCTATTTTACCCTGTTCCCCATCTAGAATTGCTACTTGCAAATCTGCAGCATTATCTGGAGCTTTTTGTACTTCAGCTTTGTTTCGTCTTGCATTCTGTTGTACTATCTGAATATGCTTTGCCCCAGAATTAGCATTGCTGCTATCCTTCGCATGACCTGTACCAGAAAACTGTTGCTTATTATTGCCTGAAGCACCACCAGTCATTTTGGTCATTATTGGGCTGAATTCCTGCTGCTTTTCTACCAGATGTTGTACTTTAGCACCAAAATGAGCTTGAATTCCAGATTCTACACCAACAGTCTGATCTTGAGATTCATCAATATCGTTCCCTTCCAGACTATATTCCTGCATGCTATCTGAAATTTGTACCTTGTCACCATCCACCTTAGCACCATGCTTCTTCTTTCCATGTGACTGTACCATCTTATAACCACTCTTCAATTTTTTCCCACTACCTTTGTTCCCTGGTACTAGAGCAACTGCAACTGCCTGAGTGTTATTTGCTGCATTTGAAATGTCGACTTCCTCTCCATCTATTACCTTGTCAAACATTGCATGAACCTGTTGCGCTGACCCTAGTGAAACAGAGTTTTGCTCACTAACTACTCTATCTCCTTGAATTTCATTTTGTTCATTCTTCTCTTCAATTTGTTCACTCCAAAGTTTCCTTTCCTCACCAATACCATAACTATTTGATGAAGGATCTGCATATTTAGGAAAAGCACTTTGCACCCATTGCTTAGTTTGACTTGGTGAATTTGTCCTTTTGCCTGGAGTATAAACAGTTGCGTCAACATTAAGGGGCTTCTACACTTCTTTAGTCCCCTCATCAATTAGTGCCACCACATCAGAGGAAGGCACCACTGTATTGACCTACTTCCCAATGCTATTCGTTACATTTGGAGTACTAACAGCAGAATTGAGAACTGCTGCTACCATCAGCTGCTTGTTGTCATCGACAACTCCTTCCTCTAGCTCCTCTTCAACACCCTCTAAAGCATCAAATTTATTGGCAACTTGAACATTATTTGAACCAGTGCCGAGCTGTTTTCCTACATTCTTTGGGCCATTTACTTCAATTGCTGGCAATGCCAGATTCAACTGCTTATTTCCATTAATATTCACCTGTTTCCTACCTTTATTAGATTGCCATTTGTATAAGTCCTTCACATTGCCAACTACTTTCCCACTCTCCAACACCTTAATCACATGATCCCTATTTCTATAATTTGCTTGCTTAAATTGTGCTTGCCTTCTAATATTTTTGCTTGTACCTGGTTCCTGTACCTTATTTGTAATAGCCGCCTGTTTGCCTTTATCCTCTGTTGTATGAACTTGCACTACTTTCTCCTCACCCTCACCTCCTTCTTCAATTTCCTTCTCAGGAAGCAATTCTGGATGAATTTTCCAACATGTTTCCTCATCGTGACCTTGTAGACAGCACTCTTTACAATACTTCGGCGTGAAATCATATTGTATCGTCACCCACTTGGTTTTAACTTCTCCAACACTATTAACAAACTTGAATAGCCACTCGCTTAGGATGTTCCTTCAATAAATCAACCTCCACTTTGACACGAGCACAACTTGGTCGTGTCTTATTTTTGGTAGCCAAATCTAATTTTAGTGGCGTACCAACTGCTGAAGCCATTGAAAACAATTGAGATTGACCAAAATAATTTGGTGCTAAAGTTGGAAAGGAAATCCATGCAATTGCAATGCTCGTCTCTTTCTCCGGATCAAACCATGGGTCCCATTTGAGTGTTCGCATTGGATAGTACCATTGTGATTCTTTAATCCAAAACGCGAGTGTTTCGACATGAGAGTTACGTAATCTTCAAACAATTTACACCGAATTAAAATGTGTCTATTACACAACAAACCAATTGTAACCAATTTTAATTCACACACGCCTAGCAAGATTAGTACGTAGAAATTGCATGTCGGGCACTCCGTACGTAAACTTACCAATAACTGCAAATTGTAGTTCCTCCTGAATGATCATATGATTAATTTCTTCCATAGAATATTGAATTGTTGGTTCCCCATGCACATAAATGGGTTTCAAAGGAATTGGTGGAACCACTTCGCCACTGTTAGAAATATTGGCAGTGTTCAAAATTCCACTGTTGTTAACGTTAAAAGCTGCTGGCTGCAGCAGTTTTGAAAAGTCCAGTGGTGGAGCAGCAATATTTCCGCCATTATTAACCATTGTATGCGAACTGAATGCTTTAAAATTCATGGGAATTGTATTTTTCAAATTATTTAAGGGTGGGTTAGGAGGGACAACCTCAGTGGGAGGTTGCCCATTGACCGGAGAGGCCATGAACGGCCCAAGAAATCCTGTCTCCGGTGAGGGTTTCACGTCTCCAGGAGAGAGAAGCTCTCAAGGGGGGTCTTTTTACAATGTGTGATTAAGTTAGAATCTCGTAAACCACCTATTTATATTATTGAAGTTTCGTGAAAAGTATTTTCTCATATTTCCATTTTTAGAAAATCGAAGAAATGATAGAAATATTTCTACACTTGAAATGATAAAAATCTATGTTTATAGAAATTTATATTGTGATTTAAAGATTAATTAATTTACTGCATGAAAAAAAATCATAATTTTCTGATTATAATGACAAAAAGGTTCTTCACATACACTCTTTTTATTATTAATATTAATCTTACCGAAAAATGTTTTGTTACTGTGGTTGTACATATAAAGTTATCTTATATTAAGTAGTAGTATGTCTTATTTAACATACTTATTAAATTATATGGACAAGAATTTTCTCCTCAACTATGATTTCGTGTAATGTCAAATGCAAAGACTAAATGGCAACCAATAAGGAGAAGACAGGTGTGTTCCTCCTCTTTGTTTTCTTTTTCAAATTTGTACTTTTGGAAGATTTAACATATTTATAGGGAAAGTAATAAACTACTAATTACTCTCTCCGATCCACAAATACTAATCATCATATTTAACAATTAGACGGATTTTGTGTTGTATCCTCTTAGAAAAAAGTAAAATACTGTTCCCAACAATTGACTAGTTTTGATCTCGATTAAGTAGGCCTTTGGACATGCAATTTCATGTCATGATTTCAAGTCATGAGATGAAATCAGCGTTTGGACATGCGATTTCATCTAATGAGATAAGGCATGATTTGAGATTTCAAAAAATTTAAATGTAAAACTTGACCCATAAATTTATATTTTGTAAAAAAAAAGACTCATAAGTTGGTAGATATTTTTAACAATTACTCCCACCAACCATTTATCAACCTCATTAACTTTTACCATCCGTTATTTATGTTCGTACCATGTGAGAGGATTATATTAAAGAGTAGATACATTACTATTCATGTTAAATTTTCCTTTTTATTGAATTAAAGTTTGATCAATTGATGTTGTATTTTTTAGAAAGGCCTTCTAGTAGCGTATTAATTTTGTTATGGACTATGACTTGCTCATTTGGTAAGATTGTATAAGAATTAAGAAAGTTTTGATAATTTTCATAACTTGTGAAGTTTTAATGTCTATAAGAAAAAATACAACTTAAGAAATAAAACTATTGGGTTGTCGGGCTTTGCTTGGAGCATCAAGAGCACAAATCAGGTTTTTAAGCATTTCTATCTTTGGATTCCCTTTTTGTATTTTGTATTTTGATTTTGGTTTTGATTGTGTAGGGGATACTGCCAGCAAGCCTCCGAACCCCCACCTAGTGGCGGTTCTGGTGGGTAATTTGTTCAATTATTGCTTCAAATTTTTCTCTTCTCTTATTATAATTATATAATAAGTCATTTGGAGCTAAATACTTTGTTGGCGGAGCAGGATCAGCTGTTACTTTCTGGCATCTCATGTATGTACCACACTTCTTTTTTTTCTTTTTTTTTCAACCATGATGAGTAAATAAAAAAGGTGTAACCAATACTTAGAGTTGGAGCTCATTTTGTTTCTACTAATATATTTTCTAGTGCTAATTATTTCTGATTATCTTTTTCTTTTCCTTTTTGCAGGATTGGCATGAAACTGAATAGGCTCAAGGAAAAGTAAGCTGTACCGCCTTGGTCTATTTTGCTTAAATTTTTTTTTTTTTTTTTTTTTTTTAGCACTGATTGATGGTAGTACATGTTTTTTGATATGCACTCTGTTCTTGGCTGTGTGGTATCTTTCTTGTATATATAATAAACAACCTCTCATTATTAAATGTGGAGATTTCCTATAAGGGTTCTTTTGTTTATGTGCTTTGTTCGACACCCTCTATGTAGATGTCCCGTTATTGCTCTGTTGTAAGTTTATTTCTTTACCAACATTATTTCTGTTTGTTTGTTTCTTGGGTTCATTGGTTTTCCTATTTTCTTACTGTTGGAGTTCTCCAGTGTATTTGCATTGATAATTACCCTCTACGGTAGAGGTACTCTTATGGTGTATGGTGCGTTCTATTATCCTACGCTGGCATACGTAGTTTTAGGTCTTAAACTTTCTCAGTAATTTGTGTAACTCCTAAAACATGAACATGGATAAAATTGGCTTAGAAGCTCATGAATTACATAAACATGACTTGTAACATGATATATAAGTATAGTTTAACATGAACATGGATAATGATATATATATATATATATATATATATAACTTGTCTGAAACATGGATGCATGTAGGGTTTTCATGGGGTTGATCATAATAGTTAATAACTTTGCCTAATCACTGAAAAATATATTTTTGCCTCACTGAAAAATTTAGGATAGTATTTGAATAAGATGGGGTGGGAAGTTCAATAAGAACAAAAGTATCCACCATTTAAAATAATTTGAAATTCTACTTCCATGAAAGTTGAAACAACTTAACGTCCTTTCTAACTCATAAGTATCTACTTGTAGTTGCTATACTTAATAGCTTTAGGCGCTATTCTCGGATCTTTCAAATAAGACAAATACTACTAATATTAGAATGGCAAGTCAAATAAAACATTGATATCTGATATCAATAGGAGTTTCCATTCATAAAATGTCCTAGACCCAAAAACAAAAAATGTAAAAGGTTAGAAGCCAATGGCCTTGGTTTTATTACCTGTTGTAGCCTTTCATCAGGACATGTTGGTTCCTTTGATTCTGTTATCAATATAGTACTGTAAAATATTTCATCAGGGCATGCTGAGTGGTCAAGGTCCAATCACACTGATTTTAATTAGTTGTGTCAGTATAATATGATTTCTCCATTGTTAATCAGAGTTATCACATTCGAATTTTTGGGTATTAAAAAGATTTTGATAAGGAGTATTTTCTCTTTCAATGGATCTTACACAACACAAATATGAATTAATCAGAGCTCCAATGCAGTACCGGATACCGAATATGAACCAAATAAAAAACTGATTCATTCACTCTTAATCAACGATTTCAAATTCAAAGAGAATGAAATCTTCTTTGAGAGAACTTGTTACACTATTAACATTTTATAAGTTGTCTAATCGATTCTCTTATTGAAAAGAAAAAGAAAAAAAAAGGGAAAGATGGAAAAGAATAAGAAAAATGACTTGAGTATACACAAAATAATTGATTGGAAATTTCAGTTCCAGTCTTCTTTTCCCTACATAAGAATACAGTATCCTGGCTGCAGCAAAAATATGGATATCTTTTCCAAAATTATGCATCTCAATTACTTTTCAAGTAGCAAGTTACCGAGGACAACCATTCTCAACAACCAATAGTAAGCAATCAAGTTCGAAATGCAAGACGGACCAAAGTCAAAAAATTAAGTCTTTTTTTATCTTGAAATCATTGCTAAAATTTCTGCAATAGAGAAAAAATTAATATATTATATACAAAATTCAAGAAAATATGTGAAATTAGTCAATCTAATGTGAAATTTTAGAAATTCTTATGTAATATATTTAGATGAAGGATTTTTTTTTTTTTTTTTGAGTATTAAGATGAAGGAATTGTTTCTATATAAAGTATTAATTTATTTATATGTGTTTTTTGTGTTCTAAAATTATATCCTAAAAGGAGTATATTATCTTCAACGTAATAGGTGAATGGGTTAACAATAAAAGTTATGTATTTTTGCATTTCAATTCTAAAAAATAAAATATTTATTCAAAAAAAGAAGATTCTCACCGAAATATATTGCATGAGAGGGTTATCATTCCATTTAATATGTGAAGGAGATATAATTTTCCAACTCTTAACCCTCAAATGTTAGGGGCAAAGTGAGATCCACTCTAAATAAAAACAACATGTACATGTTAAGATCATCGAACAAAAAGGACACCTGTTAACGCTTTAAACATTTTCAAGTCAACCATACAAAATTAGTGATTGATTGGCCGAACCAAATAGGTATCTACCTTACGCTTTTTCCTTTATTTCTGACAGTCTCTCAATCAATCAGCTTCACTTAAATTAATGAAATATAGTTGCAATGTTTTTATTTTTTTTTATTTTTTATAGTTACAGGTAAAGTATTTGCCGGAAAAATATACTAATGAACCTATATAATAATCACCAAAGTAATATATCCCTGGCATTTGTCTTTATACATGCAATTATCATTTAATTATCGTTAAGTGATGATGTATTCTTACTTTCCCATAATTCTAGCAAACAATAGATATGTTAGGACCTACTTTTTGTTGTGAAAAATTGAGTTTAATATCTCAAAAAGAAGATTTTAATCCATTATTTTGTTATATATTAATGAGTCATTATTTTATCATATTAATGTGTTTTATGCAAATTGAATATGGCCATTGAATGACTACTATTGGCCGTTTCCTTTCCTTAGTTTGGCAAATGGTATTTGACCATTGTCATAAATCTTTACTCCTATTTATTATTAATAATATTATATTAATATAGCCTTAATGGCTAATGAATACAATTCAGCCATGAATGGTCTTTAGACCGTTGGAGTTATTAGTCTTGATTGGTTTTGATTCCCATATATAATCTTCTTGTTTCATGTTGAAGATATATAATTTTTTTAGGATAACACTTATTATATATTTTGTATTGCCGGGTTTGTATAAGAGAAATCTTTATTGAATTCGGCTCCCTAGTTTTGTACTAGAAGAGCTTGTTGAATCTGGGGGATACACATACGGGTGAAATATCCTTAAGGATAAAGTGCCATTGGCATACCTCGCTACGAAGAATTCTCTACAATTGTTCGTGATCAAGTATTTTTCCAAGCTTGAAAAGTTCCTCGAGTGTTCGTGTTGAAGAGAAGTCATTACAAGTGTTCGTTGATGAAGAGAAGTCACTTGTTGTTCGTGATGAAGTATTTTAAGTAAGATTTCCAACAATCTTAAGGATATTTCATGCTATGTTCTTACGGAAAATTAAAAGAAAATAACTTAGTACAATCAAGCTAAGTTACGGGTATATTTATGAATTATAGTATAATGGAAAATATATGATCTAAAAGTAAAGTATTAATGATTTTGATATGATTAATTTATACTTTTATTTGAGACTTTTAAGTTGTGCTTGGATAGTAGTTTTAGTGATTATCTTCTCTAAGATTTAATATTGAGTTGTGGGGAAACATTTCTAGTGTAAAAATTATAAGTGGGTTTATAATGATGTTCTACAAGTTTGAGATTTTGTGGTGAACATTTTTATATTGGATAATGTAGACTCAAATTAATCATTTTTTTTTGTCTTAGTCATTTCGGGTCAACAAAATGCCGAATACAATGAATTGGTTTTTGGGTTTGTGATGAATTTGTGTTGTTGTTATATTATTTTAGGTAGCTCTTAAATAATGTCCAAGCCATTTGTATATTTGTGGATAATCTATATTTGAGGTGGTAAGATGAGTGCAAAGATATGTATAATAACATGCATCTATATGTTGTGATAATTTTTGAAAAGTTGGCTTGAAATTGATGCTTATCTTCATAGATTAATTATGGTGCAAGAACCTGAGACCTATCTTTGAGATCTGTGTTTGTATAAGTTGTGTTCTTTGCACATTGAAGAGATTTGATAAATTTAATTTAGGCTTTAAAATTATCTTGCTTGATGATTTGGATGAAGAAATGTTGAATTATGACAAATTTCTTTTCCTACAAATGTGAGATATTTATGTGAAAATTTTACTTTGGTTAAAGAAGGTTTTGATGGAGATAATTATTATTTTGTGTGTGACGAACTATGTCATCATGTTCATCAATGTAGAGAAGATTCGGAGAATGATAATCCCGCTAATTAAAAATGATTTTGGTTAAGCGGATGATATATTTATTGTGATCATTTCTCGAGCGAATCTTGTGGCTAATATAAGATATTGGGTGTTAGATGACTTTGATACTATTAATCATATTTGTGCAAGTAAAGTTAAATTTGAGTTCTACACTCAAGTTGAAGAAGAAAAATGATTTACTTATGTTGGTGATTCAAGAACTATTCAAGTTCTTAGAATTAAAAAAAAAAAAAAAAATCTTCTTAAAACTACTTTTGAAAAATATTGGTGTTATCATTGGAGTGAATACTCTATTTGAAGATGATGAGGTTGTTTCCAAATTGTGGACAATAAGTATTGGAATTATGTGCTTACTATTTTTTAAAAAATACTTTTAATATCGATACTTATTTTTCTCATATTTTTTTTTCTTAAAAATATTTTTTGATGATGACATATTGTGAGTATAGCTATTTGGGTGAGTTATATTATTAGCTTGTTATTTATAAGATGAAATATTTTATGAGAGAATTAATAATACTACTTGTGAGGTTATGAAACTATTGTTCCCCTATCTTAAACACTTTGAAAATGTGGGGGTTATGGTGTTATGAATCATGAAAGTCCTTACTTTGAAATTTTGAAATTATGGGGGTCATGATATCTTACTAGAGTTGTTTTGAGAGAATGGTTTAAAAGTGATAATATTTGATTGGTCTTGTTATTCAAAATGTTTTGGAAAAAAAAAAAGTATGGTGTTATTTCTTTTCTCGGTACATGGTTTTGAAAAGAACCAATTGATGGATAAGTGTTATAGTGAATTAATATTTGATGTATTAGAGAGGATACAATGATGCTAAGTGGATCTCAAAATCCACTAATGAGTATGTGTTTACCCTTTGTGGGGGTGTAATAATCAATATGAAAATAAGCCAAGTAAACCATAATGAAATATGAGTTTATGGTTTGAAGTTGGCTAGTGATGAGGTTAAGATGCTTCTTAGTGAGTATTGAGGTTGGGATAAAACCAACATGTATATATTGTGGTTGCCAAACAACATTAGTTGTGTGAGAAAATAATTTCTTAATAGCGCTATTGTGAGATGTGATAGTTTTTATAATTGTGTGAAGTCTGAGGTGAATTTGGCCGATTCACAAGACTAAAAGAAACATCGAGGGGAATGAGACTTTTGTCATTTGAGAAGATTAACAATGATGGTAACCCAACCTATGTGATTGGAGATCCCATGAATTAGGTTCATATGGGTAATAACAAGTCATTAGTTGATCAAAGTGCACTATTAAATTATGTCTCTTCCTATGGTGTGTGAATATAGTGCAAATTTGCAAGGCAAAGTGAGGTTGAGCTATAAACTCTTAATTCATTACCATATCCTTTATAGGTGGTGTATTGCTTTGCGTAATACACTTGATGGGTGACCTATATGAGTGTGGAGTGGTGCCGCTTCTATGAAATTGTGACGGATTTCTAGAGCACTCATGAATACCAGGACACGCGCATGGCCTCTTAGCGCAAAACCGCGATAACGACAAAGATTGTGCGAGTATGATGTGATAGAATAAGACAATGGGCTTACAAAAGAATTTTTGGTTCATAGAAGTGTTATACTTCACCGATTGTTCTGTAAGTTTAATCTTATTTTATCTAGGTCTGGTTCATAGTCTACGAGACACCAGATTCGACGCATTGTACTCATATGTGAAAACCCAGCAAAACGTCCTATTTCATTCTATTTCTTTTTATTCTTTTTGAGATAGTGGGGGATTGTTGTGAAAAATTGAGTTTAATATCTCAAAAAGAAGATTTTAATCCATTATTTTGTTATATATTAATGAGTCATTATTTTATCATATTAATGTGTTTTATGCAAATTGAATATGGCCATTGAATGACTACTATTGGCCGTTTCCTTTCCTTAGTTTGGCAAATGGTATTTGACCATTGTCATAAATCTTTACTCCTATTTATTATTAATAATATTATATTAATATAGCCTTAATGGCTAATGAATACAATTCAGCCATGAATGGTCTTTAGACCGTTGGAGTTATTAGTCTTGGTTGGTTTTGATTCCCTATATAATCTTCTTGTTTCATGTTGAAGATATATAATTTTTTTAGGATAACACTTTATTATATATTTTGTATTGCTGGGTTTGTATAAGAGAAATCTTTGTTAGATTCTGGCTCCTAGTTTTGTACTAGAAGAGCTTGTTGAATCCTGGGGGATACACCCATACCGGGTGAAATATCCTTAAGGACAGTGCCATTGGCATGCCTCAAGCTACGAAGAATTCTCTACAATTGTTCGTGATCAAGTATTTTCCTCAAGCTTAGAAGAAGTTCCTACAAGTGTTCGTGTTGAAGAGAAGTCATTACAAGTGTTCGTGATGAAGAGAAGTCCCTACAAGTGTTCGTGATGAAGTATTTTCCGTAAGATTTCCAACACTTTTATTTTAAGTCAGGGACGAAACTTGAAGGTTACGTATAAGTTCAGTTGAACCCAATAGCTTTAAGATAAACTCATTTTTATTAAGAAATCCATTAAGCATGTACTAAATTAAATTTAGAACCCCGGCTAATTACTAATACCTCATATCGGTATCCTAGAATATAAAACCCATAAAATTCAAATCTCTGTTCCTCCTCAGTTCTAAGGAATGCCAAGTTCTTCAAAATATGAAGACTTTCGCATAATTCTAGCATAAAATGGATAAGAATGATTAATAGTTGAAAGCATGCAGTATGTGTTTTGTCGCATGCCTGAATGCAACAAAATTATATATATATATATATATATATATATATATATATATATATATAATATATATGGAAATAGACATATCAAGTATCTTAATCATTGAGAGTCTAGACAATATTCTGAAAATTTTCGGGCAAAAGGTAAAGAAATTATAAAAAGTAATATATGTAGGTTTGTTGGATAGGTCGCAATGTTTTAGAACAAAGCCACTTAGACGTACTATTTTGATGACAATATTGGCTTTTACTATTAAAAGAGTAACATATCTGTGACCTACATAGTTACCCACCCTCCCAACATTAGGACCTTTGCTACCTGTCGAACGTTAAAAACTTTTGAGAAGACTATGAAGCCACCTATCCATATAAGCTGTTGCTTCGAGGACTCCAACACTAACAAACATGCATTTCTTTTTATTTTTCACTTAAAAAAAATTATCTTGAAAGACCTGCAATCTCTTAGAATCCAAGTAGACATGACGAAAAGTAGCTCGAGCCTTGCCCAAGGATTTATATAGGTTATACTAATTTGCTTAGATTAAGTTTTTGTCTTGTAAAAACTTATATGCCAATAGAAAATGTGGAGAACTGTACCTCTAGTTTCAATTGACCATTTTTGTTTAAAACAGATTAAGATTGTCTTAAATAGAGGGATATGGACAACACATATGACGAAGTCAAACTTGCTTATTGAGTCATATTGCTCTTGTACATCTCTCTTTTTCGAGTAATTATTCTAGCTTCAAGCTAGTCACATGAATATACAATGGCAACTAGGCAAATTTAACCATTTTCCCTTATAAAAAAGGCTTACCGGTTGAACATGTGGCATCAACCGGTGTTATTAGAGATTATGCTTCTAATGTTAGTCAATAAGGGTAAATCTTGCCTGCTTTCGTATCGTCAAGCTAAGGTTAGATCTTATTCCAACTATTATTCGAAGGAAAATGTGACCATTTTTGCCTTTTAAAAATATGAGTTAAATTTGTATAAATAAAAGAGTTAAGTTTACAGGTCTATGGATGTGTTATCAATCAATAACTATGATTGTATATGTGTATATATTCACTACACCAAATGAGGCTTTTAGTGGCAATATATTTTCCTTTTAGCGGCAATATTTATTGCCACAAAAACACTTATCCGCAATTGGTTAATGCCATTAAATCCAAGGTCGCTAAAGCCTTTAGTGGCATTTATTGTTAGGGCTAAAGTTTAGTATTGCCGGTAGTAATTGATTTTAGAATATAATTAGTGGAAATTAAGTTATTGCAAATTAATTGCCGCTAAAAAGCATATTTTGTTGTAGTGATTGTTGGCATCCAAAAATAAAAGGAGGAGAAATTGAAACAAATCACTAGGGTATAACTAGTGAAGCAGTGAAAGTAATAGTGTTCAACAAATACAGTATGAAAGCTAAGTTGCTACCACGACTTTACACATTTGTACCTTTCAAATTGAACTGGGGATGGCAACATACAGTAATTTTTATATCGAAAATAGAAACAGGAATTAATTGTAGATCTTACTGTAATAAGAAAGCTATAAAAGACATGCATGGAGGATTGGGGTCCGACAACTTCTAAAAATATACTTAAAAGATTTGGAGTTGACTTGTCTCCCACATATTTTATTCTACATGAATCCTCGCAGTTAGCTACTAATCCAAATTAACTGTCTTCTTTTCTATCGTGCATTATCTTAACATTGTGTTCATTTTTCTAAAAAGAAGAATTTTTTACTCTAGACTTGTCGATGCTTCTTCGTAAGTCTACTATACAAAATAGATATGTTAGGGCTTACTTTTGTTCTGTAAACAACTCTTCAAAGAGTCAACATAATTCTGGATCTACTATCATCTAATATGTATTAAAATTTAAAATCTTATCTAAATAGCCACGTCTAACCCAAGTAGGACATATATTAATTAAAACGAAAGGAGTATTGAATTAATTGATAGTAGAAGACATATAATTCTTTTTTTCTCGATCATGCAATTTCAATAGTATCGTATGAAGATTGACAGTTACTTGTTTTAGAGAACGAATGTGGTTGGCCAAGTTTTTGGTGAAAAAATAAGTGGTTTTGAGCAATAGAAGAAGCAGATTTTAGCTTTTAATTTGCAAAAGCCTAAAAAGTAATTTCTCCTAAAAATAAGTGCCTTTGAATTTATAGGACAAGACTACCTATATCAAAAATTCATATTTGCTAAACTAAAAGTAGTAAGAACTTTCTTTTTGGCAATTTTCCAAAGTACATTCGATAAGAAATAATTCTCAAAATAAGTTGATGTCTACGATACAAAATCGTTGGTATAAGTTTGAATTAAGAAGACTACGTGGATCCACATATGCATGATAACTGGAAAGTCTATAAGTATGCATTTTGTCGAAGGTGTGAATGCAATAGAATGTAGAAACCTTATGGAAATAGGCATATTAAGTGCCATAATCATTTTAAGACTGGACAATAAGTGACCTACATAGTTACCGACCCTCCCAACATTAGTACGGGGCCTCTCTAACATTAATCACTTCAGAAAATAATATGAAGCCACCTATTTTGGATGTATCAATTTCTTTTCACGTCGAATGCTACTATTTTGAAATATCTATATACAATTTCGTAAAATTCATGTAAACCTAGTGAAAAATGTACTATAATGGAAGAAATAAATCTGTATATATATGATATAAATTAGTTAGAATGATTAAGTTTTGGTTGCAGGTCTATTAGTGTATGAGGAGCGTTTTAATCTTGCTCGAGATTTTATAAGTCAATGGAAAACGTAGTGAATTTCAAATGTTGGAGAAATTAACTTTTATAGTATTCTGTTGAAGAAATTTAAATAGAGCGGCATAAACGGTACGGATTCATAAACTGATCCTACTTTGCTTGAAATTGATGATGCACAATTATTATTGTTTTTTTTTTTTTTTTTTTTTTTTTTGTCCCTTTTGAGTTCTGTTTCTAACTTCAAGCTCGTTCACCCTACTAATTAACAGTTGAAACTAGGCCATATAAAAACTTGACAGAATGGGGGGTTGTGGTGTTGGTGGGCGGGGGGGGGGGGGGGCGGGGGTGCGCGGATTGTTTGGGTTAAACTGTTAAAGGATGAAGGATTGGCTGTAATATTAATTTTTTGGGGATTGAGCTTCTCTCCATTTTCCCTTCCATTTTCCCAAGTTCTATCTTGGATTAGAACATGGTATTATTAGAATTAATGACTAATATTTAATTGACTAAAACAAGGCCCTAACCATGATTAAATAATTAATACTCAACTATCCATAAATATATTAGAATATTTTTCTCTCTCTCTCCTATTTATTTTTCCTACCCAAGAAAATATATTTTCTAATTTACCCGATTATTTTTTGCCACTTAATTTTTCCCCCCTAATAGACCCATTATTCAATTGGTGATATTTTTCATTTTTTCAATTATGATGCTTACTAATTCACATAATATAGACCCCATTATTCAATTGGTAATTGTATATTTCTGAAAGAGTTGTCTATATTATGAAAAATATCACCATTAAAGAGTTATAATGATTGAAAAAAAGATGGAATATTAAATAGGAAGAGAGAGAAAGTATTTTAATATATATTATGGATAAGTTATTAATTATATAAACTATGGTTAGGGCTTTTTTTTAATAATTAAATCTTAGTCATTAATTCTAACCCATGTCATGTGTCTCTAACCTAAAGTAGAACTTGGGGAAAATGGAGAGAAGGGAAATGGAGAGGAACCCAATCCATTTTTTGGTGACCTGATAGTATAAATCTTATTTTTGATGGAGCTCGTTTTCACGCCAAACTATTCAAAATATCAGTGGTACAGGTCAAATTTGAATAAAAAGAGTGATGAATAATTATTATTTTTTCTTTTCTTTCCATTTTTAGTTAAAAATTAATCTCCCAATCAATCAACTTCAGTTAAATCCATAATCTCTTTAAGCGAATCATCTATAATGACAGGACATAATACATTGAAAGAATTGTTAATACCTGTCCAGAACTCTTTTTTTTTTATTTTTTTTCATAATTTGTCGCGGGCGGTGTTTCATTTTCCCCGTCACATTTTATCTCATTTGTCGGTTAACAGTTAAGCACAGTGTTCTGAAATGGCCATGGAAGCATCAACAAACATATATGGTACTTCTAAATTGCACCACCAATTAGCTAGTATCGACTTGGGAATTAAAAGACAAGTGTAGGAAAAGAAGTTATATGTCCAGATGTTTTAAGTCATTTATACAGATGTTACGCTTAATCAAAGTTAAGTAAGTATGTATTTTGACTTTAATTTCTATTTTTTACTTAAAAGAATTGTTTGTTTCATAAACACGAGTAACTGACCGTCGAATGATAAAGAAATATTTTTCGTGTCTAACTCAACTTAAAAGCAAGCTCATGGGCTAAGGATTGAATAAACCATCACATTTTTAAAGAGCTGATATGGGTCAACACCCCCGCACTTCCAGGTTTACAAACGGGACCATGAATAATACTTTACGGGCATGAGCGAATTTAAATAAAAAATTTGGGGCACGTGAACCTGTGATCATTCCGACAAATTAAGTATTTTATGTACATATTTTCTAGAATTGATAATATTATTGCCTGACACCGTACCCATGCTCTAAAAGGCTGAACGGTGCACTGGGTTGAATGTTGAGTTATTTAGCTAAAGGATCATGGATTGATAAAGAAATGAATATTGAGCCTAATTCAACCTGAAAACTAGGTCATGATTATTGTCCAAGACTATATAAAGTGACCATCCGATCCCTAAGAAGCAGATATGAAATTTAACACCGTTGTCTGTCGTTGGACCTATCAACTGGAGCGTGGATAATATAATATAGCCCAACATCAGATAAATCAAGAAAGATTTTTGAGCCTAACTCAACTCTAAACGCTAGCTCATACCGTGAGAATTGTCAAAATCATATAAAAAGACCAACTACATATGAGTCGGTAAAAGAAAGTAGACTAAAAAGGAAAGAACGTGGACGATCCATTAATGCATAAACACTTGAAACTTTGCTGTATGTGTTTTGTCGAATGTTTGAATGCAACAAACTTGAACAATTCTTATGGAGATAGACAGATCGAGTGCGTTAATCATTTGAAGACAAGAAAAATAGTTTGATTAGTATTTTTTTTTATTTTTTTTTTATTTTTGTGTGTGTGTGTGTGTGTGTCAAAGAGAGGTTAAGATATTTTTAAGGGGTAGCTAGCAATGAGCAGTAATTAGGCATAGTCATAATATATATCCGTAAGAAAAGCCTCATTGGAATAACGTACTATACGAACATATTGGCCATTGTTAGCATTAAAAAAAAAATATATATATATATATATATATGTGTGTGTGTGTGACCAACATAGTTACCCACCCTCCCTACACTGGTGGCTCCCTCTTTGCCTATCATTTAGACCTTGGCCAGCTAGCATTCAATTCTGATCAAACGTTATAACTTTAGAGAAGAATATGAAGCAACTGACTAATTGAGTCGACCCTAAATTTAAGGACCAAAAGTCACATATATACACTTGCATTACATAAATCACGAATTGAACTGGGCATACCATATTACAAAAAATAGACCTTGGATCAAACTCAATCCCTAAAAGTTAGTTCACGAGGTAATGATTTCTCAAGACCATATGAAGAGTCCCGTCATCTGTCACACAGACTGTGGAACTAATCTTATGCATTTGCAAAATTTCTTCAATCAATTATCCCTATGCATGCACGTATGTGTCATTGAAAGTAGCACACATTACCCAAAAACTTCAGCTTCGTTCTAAGTTACAAATCTACCCGGCCTTTCATGCAGAGTGAATCTTTTTTTCTTTTCTTTGTAGAGTGAATCTTAATTAGGAGATAATGCAATAGCATTTTTCTCGTTTATCACTTGATCACCAAATGACGTGTATTCTCTCTCTCTCAGTTAGATAATGCAATAGCATTTTTCTCGTTTATCACTCGATCACCAAATGACGTGTATTCTCTCTCTCAGTTAGATTGTAGGACTTATTGTTTCTGCTACTTCTGTTCTCAACAAGTCCCGCATCTGATGAATATGCTATCTAGCTTAATTTATTTATTTTTTATTTTTTATTTTTTTAAAAGAAAGAACGAAAAATTGATGGTACAAGTTATTATTATTCGGATATATATGAAAAAGTGGAAGTACCATGAGTCAACGACGACTACATTCAAAAAACTTAGTTGTTGCCATGGTATCACATAATTGTACGTTTCAAATTGAATTGGGGAGGGCAGCATACAGACTTCAGTATATATGTAGTTTATTTATATAGAGAATAGAAATAAGAAATGAGTTGAACATCTACTGTAAAAGGAAAGTATAAAATTAAAAGACATGAAAGAATGGGAAGGACAGCTTCTAAAAATGTCAAAAGATTTGGAAGTGACTTGTTTCCGATATATATTTGGTTCGACATGATATCATCCAAATTATTCCTGTTCTGCATGTGAACTTTGTCTCCTTTGCATAATCAAGTTTAGGGCTTTGGTCCCTTTTTTATCTGTAAATTTACCTGTCATATCAATATTAATTTAGACACATTTGCATTTTTGTAAAGCTTTTTCGGTTGCATTGTATCGTCCTATGAACATCTACACTCCTTTAGGAATTAGTTATATATATGTAGTCTCAGTTTCTTTCGGAGGAAAATAATGAATGATGTTTATCATCATATTTACATGTAATTGTCCAAATTAAACCGCAAATGGGGAGAAGGAAATAGGTGGGTGAGGAAACTGAGGTGGTTGCTCCAAGTCCATTAGTAGAAGGGTCAATTTGACCCAAATGAAGGGAAAAGATAATTGAATAAGAGACATATAAATTTCCACGCCGCACGTCGGTTGAATCCACTTGAAAAATTCGTCACAGCGTTTGTTTTTCTATGTAGGATGACCGCTTGTGGAGAAAGTTATTTTTGGACCTTTAGGTAATGTCAGGGGTATTTTTGTTTGGATGGTATAAGCAAAACAAATTTAAACCCTTTCGAATAGTAGAGGGCCAAATTTGACTACCCTTTTTACCTTTTATAAAAAGTCAAAGATTTTTTTTTACTAAATTTTCAAAATTTTGAAAAAAAAAAAACACATGATTGGTTTCACATTCAAAGTCACCATTTATATTACAGTGTATGATTTTTTCTATTCATCTAAATTTTGGTGGGCAGAGTTATCCGATACTAAAATTTACTTAGTTCAAGGTGAAGTGAACCATCATCATTATGCTTTTGTGTTATTGTGTACCAATTATTATTAAATGCTTCTCTACGTACATGACATGTTTCTTTTTTATTATATATAATCTCATTTCTTCAGGTATACTTTCTCTTTTCATACAAATGTATATCTGGACATTCTCATGATATATACAACTCATAAGGTTCAACTTGGCTTAGGAACTCGAACTAACTTCAAAGATAAGTTTTTGCCTCCAAATTTTTGTTGTCATTGAGGATATTATTATAAACTACCCAATTGATTTTCTTGGTCAACAGGAAGTTAAAAGGAGTTAGAACAGCGGTTACATGAAGTCATTAACCTTATCATTCATATTGTCTTTCTTTTTTGTGCAAAGCTGGAACATGAAGCAAATAGAAAATATTAATTAATGTTTGTTGCTAATCAAACCGAAGACAAATAGATGTGGAACAATTTTTTTTTTATTGGGAACCGGGAAGCAAGCACAGATATATGTCTTTAATTTTTCTTATATATGAAAAAACACACGATAGATTCATTTTTAAAATAGTTTAAATAGAAAACAACAAATAGGTCAAACAAAATGATATATGTAAGATGTACTAGTTAATATTATTATATTACTACTATATAGAAGCATGGGTCTCAATCCATGCTTCGTCGTCCGTTAAAAGTTTTTTTTTTTTTTTTTTTTTTTAAAAAGTGTGGTCCTCATATTAAACACAAACCAATATTAAAAAATTTAAAAAAACACCAATCAATATTAAAAAAAAAAAAAAAGAAGTAAAAAAAGTGAAACCCACCATCTCCAAACTCACGGGAAAAAAAAAGTGAACCCCATATTAACAAAATCAATGAATCCCATATTAAAAAAACAAACAATATAAAAAAAAAAAGTGCAGACTTTGTATTCGTAGCAAACACTAATATAATAAAGTTTTAGATACGGAGCACAAACTACAATGTTATATTAATCGTGTTTTGAACATAGTATCCCATATTGACAAAATCAAGCAATATAAAAAAAAGAAGTAAATCCCATATTAAAAAAACAAACAATGTCAAAAAAAAAAGTGCAGACTTTGTATTCTTAGCAAACACTAATATAATAAATTTTTAGATACGGAGCACAAACTACAATGTTATATTAATCGTGTTTTGAACATAGTATATATATATATATATATAAGTAAATCCCATATTAAAAAAACAAACAATGTCAAAAAAAAAGTGTAGACTTTGTATTCTTAGCAAACACTAATATAATAAAGTTTTAGATACGGAGCACAAACTACAATGTTATATTAATCGTGTTTTGAATATATATATATATATATATATATATATATGATATGCATAAAAATAGTGCAAACTAATAATGTCCAAAAGGGTGGGCATACTAAACAACACCAAGCAATATAAAAAAAAAAAAAAACTATATAAAGCATGGTTTAGACCTTTCATTCGTCATCCGTTGTCCCTAAAAAAAAAAAAGGGTGGGCCCCATACTAAATAACACCGAAGAATAAAAAAAAGGAAGAAAAAAAAGTGGAACTCACCATCTCCAAACTCATGGGAAAAAATAAAGTGGACCCCGTATTAACAAAATCAAGCAATATCAAAAAAAAAAAAAAAGAACCCCATATTAAAAAAAATATAATGTTAAAAAAAAAAAGTGCAAACTTTGTATTCGTAGCAAACACTAATATAATAAAGTTTTAGATACGGAGCACAAACTACAATGTTATATTAATCGTGTTTTGAACATAATATATGTATATATATTATATGCATAAAAATAGTGCAAACTAATAATGTCCAAAAAAAAAAAAAAAGTGCACCCCATAAAGGGTGGACCCCATACTAAACAACATCAAGCAATATAAAAAATAAAAAAAAAAAGTGGAACCCACCATCTCCAAACTCACGGTAAAAAAAAGTGGATCCCATATTAACAAAATCAAGCAATATAAAAAAAAAAAAAAGTGAACCCCATATTAAAAAAAAAATAATGTCAAAAAAAAAGTGCAGACTTTGTATTCGTAGTAAACACTAATATAATAAAGTTTTAGATACTGAGTATAAACTACAATATTATATTAATCGTGTTTTGAACATATATATATATATATATATATATATATATATATATATATATATATATATATATATATATATATATATATATATATGCATAAAAATAGTAAATTAATAATGTTCAAAAAAAAAATGCACCCCATATATAAAAAATCAAACAATATTCATGTAATTTCCAAAGTATCTCATTAAGTCAATAATGATGGATTCATTGCCACGTGCGTATCAATCCATTAAAAGCAAATGAAATTGCTTTTCTTCAAAAGGTTAAGTGGTCAAACTATACAATTTTTTAAATTTTTTTATATTAGCCTGAGATCTAATCTAGATATTAAACTGTTGTACTTGCTATTCCGCCATGTCATTTATTTGTTATGTTTACTAAAATAAATATACTTAAAATATTTATATTTTAAAATAAGATAGAATTTAATTATTTTTTTTTTATTTTTATTCTTACTCTAATAAATGTGAAAAGAGATTAATGTCGTAAAAAAAAATATCAAATGGAGATCAAATAATGAATAAGGTAAATTAGTCAAATTATAATTCTAATCGACATTTTCTTAAAAAACCATGCAAAAGACAACATGACAAGTAAAATGAGCTAAACCGAGAATATTTACCAAAAATTAAAAAATAGTATTTCTTAGTTTAAATAGAAAATCAATTTCTACTTTGTTTCGTTTTAAACATGTAAAATTAATTTAATAATTTGAATTAGAATTATCCAAATCAAAATTTGATAAAAAATAATAAGTATTTTACACCTTTAAATTAATCGAATTAAAATTGAAAGTATCAACTGATGCTTAAATATTGCTATTGTTTTATCTCAAAGAGAGAAAAATAGTTTCCTTTTAAACAAATCTTCTCTTTTAAAAAATATTAATAAATTTGCCGATTTTGTATTCGTAGCAAACATTAATATAATAAAGTTTTAGATACGGAGCACAAACTACAATGTTATATTAATCGTGTTTTGAACATAATATATATATATATAATCACTATTCAAAGACAACTACATACACATACGCACTATAATCTAGTGTTGGGCCGTCGCTGTACGACGCATAAAGGCGTCTAGTAACTATATAGAAGCATGGATTAAAACCCATGCTTCGTCGTCCGTTAAGCACCAAAAAAAAAAAAAAAAAAAGGTGTGGTCCCCATATTAACACCAACCAATATTAAAAAAAAAAAAAAAACCACCAACTATTAAAAAAAAAAAGAAGTGAACCCCATATTAAAAAAAATATAATGTTAAAAAAAAAGTGCAGACTTTGTATTCATAGCAAACACTAATATAATAAAATTTTAAATACGGAGCACAAACTACAATGTTATATTAATCGTGTTTTGAACATCCCGTATTAACAAAATCAAGCAATATAAAAAAAAAAAAAGTGAATCCCATATTAAAAAAACAAACAATGTAAAAAAAAAAAAAAGCGTAAACTTTGTATTCGTAGCAAACACTAATATAATAAAGTTTTAGATACGGAGCACAAACTACAATGTTATATTAATGTGTTTTGAATATATATATATATATATATATATATATATATATATATATATATATATTATATATGCAAAACTAATAATGTCCAAAAAGGGTAGGCCCCATACTAAACAACACCAAGCAATATAAAAAATAAAAAAAAATAAAAAGAGAAGAAACCATATAAAGCATGGGTTTAGACCCATGTTTCGTCGTCCGTTGTCATTCCTTAAAAAAAAATGGTGTGGGCCCATACTAAATAACACCGAGCAATACAAAAAAAAAAAAAAAAAAAAAAGAAAAAAAAAGTGGAACTCACCATCTCCGAACTCATGGGAAAAAAAAAGTGGACCCCATATTAACAAAATCAAGCAATATATAAAATAAAATAAAAAGTAATGTTAAAAAAAGTGAACCCCATATTAAAAAAAATATAATATTAATCGTTAAAAATATATATATGCATAAAAATAGTGCAAATTTAATGTATTCACCCATATTAAAAAATCACTAATATAATAAACTTCTTTAAGAATAATAATGGATTCATTGCAAACTATCAATGTTATATTAATCGTGTTTTGAACATAGTATATATATATATATGCATAAAAATATACTTAAAATTAATTTTAAAATAAGTAAAAAAACTTTTTTATTTTGGTGCACCCATATTAAAAATCAAACAATATTCATATAATTTCTAAAGTATCTCATTAAGTCAATAATGATGGATTTCTTTGTTTTCTTCTTTTTTTTTTTAATTTACTGTATCAATCCAAATAAAAATAAAAAATGTTTTCATTGAAAAAAAGAAAAGCTTTTGAAAATTTGATTTTTTTTAAACCCAAAAAAAAAAAAAAAAAAAAAAAAAAAAAAAAAAACTAAAAACATGGTTAAAAAGGATTTTTAAAACCATACAATTTTCTTTTTTTTTTTTTTTTTTTTTTTATGGAAAAATGGATTTGTTAAAAATATGGAAAACTTGATTATTTTTTAAAATGTCTTAAAAAATCTTGATTTCATTTTCTTAGAACACTTTTTATTTTTCAAATAAAATCCGGAAAAATGTTTTTCTTATTTTTTATAAATGTCTTAAAATCGCCATGTGATTTATTTGTTATGTTTACTAAAATAAATATACTTAAAATATTTATATTTTAAAATAAGATAGATTTATTTTCAATTTTACTTTTTTATTTTTATTCTTACTCTAATAAATGTGAAAAGATATTAATGTCGTAAAAAAAATATACCAAATGAAGATCAAATAATGAATAAGGTAAATGTCAAATTATAATTCTAATCAACGTTTTCTTAAAAAACCATGCAAAAGACAACATGACAAGTAATGAGCTAAGCCGAGAATATTTACCAAAAATTAAAAAATAGTATTTCTTCGTTTAAATAGAAAATCAATTTCTACTTTGTTTCGTTTTAAATAAGTAAAATTAATTTAATAATTTGAATTAGAATTATCCAAATCAAAATTTGATAAAAAATAATAAGTATTTTACACCTTTAAATTAATAGAATTAAAATTGAAAGTATCAACCGATGCTTAAATATCGCTATTGTTTTATCTCAAAGAGAGGAAAATAGTTTCTTTTTAAACAAGTCTTCTCTTTAAAAAATATTAATAAATTTGCCGATTTTGTATTCGTAGCAAACATTAATATAATAAAGTTTTAGATACGGAAAGACAAACTACAATGTTATATTAATTGTGTTTTGAACATAATATATTCACTATCCAAACACAACTACATACACATAGATGCACTATAATCTAAAGTGTTGGCGCACGGGCATCGGCCGTCTAGTAATTATAGAAGTACCATTGGATATTCTTTGGTGCACTATAGTTTATTCTCCTTATTCCTTTTTTATAATTCAAGTTGTTTACAGTACCGCTTCAAGTTGTTGAAACACAGTAACGTGATTAAATGCAACAAATAGCATGTTAAATCGGTTGAAATATAGAGATATTCGGTCCTCGCAGACATATCTAAGATTTAAATTTGATAGTTATATCAAGTACTAGAACATTTCCGCAACTGAACCCAATGATATCTAAATTGCATTTTCGATACATGATAGTGTAAACTCTTTTTACATGCAATGTCGGTTCGTTAGAGTTTTAATCATATAAACCGCTAGTCTAAAGAAATTTTTACACTATCAAGTCATGTTGAAAAATTTACCGGTCATCCTCAAATTGTGAAATTTGCATTCTTAAAAATAAAACAAATTATCTACTATAATATGTAAAAATGAGCTAATTGTACAAAAATTCCTTGCACCCATAGTATACAAACCTTAAATTATTTTCGTTTATACAGTGATAAAGATCATGCCGCCAACTTCAACGTCATCTTTAGATCAAACAGCTAGGACTATCCAATCTGTACGGATATGTTATGGGCCACTGAACGTCGGCCCAGGATTAGGAGTTGTAGATGGACCACATCCAATCCAACCCATATTGATGAAAGAAACGAAAGAATAAAGGGATAGGATTAATAAAGATATTACATATAGATGTATATAAAATACATTTAACAGGTTAAAAAGGCTTTGTAAAGCAAGCATGATTGTTAAAAAGGCTTTGTCAAGCAGGCATGATTGTCACGTCGATCGACAGTTGAGAAATACTATCTCCAAAGCCCTCCTTGAGGGTTATCTTTCTCCCAATTGGATGGAATCTCGCTCATAGAGGAGAAGGGCATGCTAGACCTTACGTAGTTGATCGGATCAAATAGCCCGTCCTTCGGGCAAACAACCAACTACGAAACCATCGTAAACTCCCAAGCTTGTCTTAGGAAGGAACAAAATAGAGAAAACTCCCAAGCGCGACACACACACACACACATATATATATATATATATATATATATATATATATATATATATATATATATATATATTCATTAAATAACACAAATATTAAGTCCTATATTCATAATTCCAAAGGTGCAATATGAGAATATAAAAAGCTGAATTCATCAAATTCAATTTATAAATTAAATCGGACTCTGATAGAGTATATATTATCTTGGTCACCCCATTTCACCATTTAAAAGCCTCTGTGACTGTAAGTCTTATCCTTTCACTACCCCCAAGTGGGCTCGGTAGAATTTCAGAGTCATTTGCTATTTCCATGTAGACCTACACCTTCATTCATATGGCCATTCCTATTTAAATCCTTCTAATTTATAGTATCTACTTACTACAGTAGTAAAATTAATTCACGTGAAACGGTAATTTTCATTTTGTCAAGTAGTATGAAGATATTTAAAATATGTTTACACTAGCACCAATTTATGTAAATTACACCCTCTGGCACGCACTAGCTAGGCCACAAAATTCATGTTTTAATTACAAATAGAAAGTAAGACTTTTTTTTAGTCGGCACTTTTACACTTGACCCAAGCGAATACCACATTGAGCTAGAAATTTAAAAAAATTACTCCTAACTGAAATGTTGACTCGTCAAACAAAAAATAAAATGTTTTTGCCACACTTACACAAAATTTACCCAAAAAAAAAAAAAAAGTACACCTCAAGGACGTCAATTAACCAAATATTTTTACGTTTCAAATATTCTTTTTTCAGAAAAAAACTGCTGAATATAATTTTGCCAAAAAAATTGTTCAAATTCCAAAAGTCGTTATTTCATGCGCCCATTTAACTAATTAGTCATCTCACTAGCGAAAGGAATTGAGGTAGTAGTACTTCGAAAATGAAGTGGAAACTATTTTTCACATATGCTTAAGGTATATTTCAAATGACTCAGTAAAACCGTAGAGTGAGACGATACAGATGAAATTTCTTTACTCTTAATCAAAAGTCTCCAACTCGAGTCGGGCAAAGAGAAAAACCTGTAATTACAAGTAGTGTTTCTCTATTATGAACCCTAATTGGCACCAATCTTAATCAACCGAACCAGCAAGTTCAAATCCTACTTTTATGAAAGTTGCAATACTTCAACATCCTTCCTAACTCATATTTATTTGTAGTTACTATACTTGATAGCTTTAGCTATACTCATATTTTTCTAACAAAGTACTATTCGAATGGCAAGTCAAATTAAGAAAACATTGATATCTGATAGCAATAGGAGTTGGTATTCATAAATAAAAACAACCTGTACATCTTAAGATCATTGAAACACAAAGCACAGCGGCAAAGACAGATATAAATCTCATAAACATAATAAAACAGCTCTAAATATTACTATAATTTATACTATATAATTAGTTAAATCTCTCACAGGGTACAAATTTTAGTACCTAACACCACTATGAGGAAAATTACAGACTTTTGAGATTTACAAACAGAAACCTATCACACCCGTCACCAGGTTTCCAGTTTAGTTAACAATAAACACACACAAAAAAAAAAATAATAATAATAAAATACAGAAGCAATAAAGTAGATTCCGGAACTTCTGTTATAAAAATTTCCAGACAACCTAGCTAGCTCCGCCTATAGTTAACTAACTCCAATTAATTTCTTCATCATCATCTTGCACTTCTCCTTTTTTTTTTTTTCATTTGTCCTTTATTTACCTTAGCATTGACGAAGTTAGAGATTCGAAAAAATCTTCATCACAAGGAATAGTAAGTCCCATTTCATGATCAAAGCCAAATTCTTCTTCGGCTCGTTGAAGGAGTATCCGAAATTCGGGCCTTGACAAGATGGAAATTGGAACAATGTATCTTGTTCTGTTTTCTCCAACGTATACTACAAAATGCCCTCTTGGTACGTCCATTGGAAGTCCTTGTTCATCTTGATATCCATTTTTCTTTCCCAAACTCGAACACCTTTTTAGAATTTGCTTCAACACTGCAGTTTGTGACAACTTGTTTGACTTCCTAATAGCCATTTTTTGGGAGAAAAAATTTGGAAGAGAAGAAAAAGAGGGACATTCAAGAATTGAGAAAATGAGTGTGGTGGAAATGAAAGGAGTTAGAGGGGCATATAAATAGAGAAATTTGAAGGAGAGATTAAAAAAAATTATAACAAATAAAAGAGAGTGATTTTTTTAGAGAAACAAAAGCATGTGGGGTTGGGATGTAAAAGAAGAGAGAGATAACACGGGTGTTTTAGAAAGAAGTGAAGGCTCAAGGACAAATGTAAAAAATACATGTTGGGAACCAAAGGCTTTGGGTTTATTACCTGTTGTAGCCTTTCATCAGGACATGTTGGTCCCTTTTACTCTGTTTTCAGTAAGAGTTCAATGTACTGGTAAATTATTTCTATCAGGGTTGGGTAAATGAAAGGATTATGGAGGATTGAAAACGATCTTCTTTTTTTTTTTTTTTGCGTTTAATTAGAGATTTCGAGTTCGAAATTTGGATATAGAAATAATTTTAGGAGGGAACACTTCACCTTTAATGGATTTTACGGGCAAAAAATCGAATTAATTAGGACCCAATACAGATACAAACACCTGAAGTGAAACAAACGAAAAAAGGTCCGTTTACACTTAAGTACAAGGAGGTTGGATAGATTATAGGATCCAGCCATCCTTAACCAAATGTTTCGGGTTTGGATATGATCAATATCTTGATAAGGAGTATTTTCTCTTTTAATATTTCTTACTCAATGTGAATTTGGATTGGTCAAGGCCCTAATACGTGTATGGGACATCGAATTAGAAACCAGGCCAAAAAAGTCCATTCACCCTAATTAAGGATAATTAAGGATTTCGAGTTCAAAGAGATTGAAATCATCTTGCCAAGAAGCAATAAAATCTCACATGGTGATTTTTCTACGATGCAAATTTAGATTATTCGGACTAGTGAATTCTTGGCTCGAGATGCTTGAGGAAAACTAAAAGAATAAGAGTGCCTGTCCATAAATTGTCAGATTAGCAAACTAGAAAATAAGGCATGGATTACTTGCTACAAGCCCACAACAGGGTAAATGCATATACAGATAGTGCAAGAAAATCTTACTACATTATAAGTAGGCCTTATAAGTATTTACTAGTACTCTAAGTTATGTCGTATTGGAATTTTTGTTATTTGTTTTTCGTTTTTTGTTATTTGTTTTTGATTTTTTTTTTTTCACAGATGGAAAATAATAAAAGAAAAAGAATAACAGACAAAGTTTAGGAAATTCAAATCAAATCACTGGGAAAGAGGTTTTCTTGTCTCAACTGATTGAGAACCTTCCTAACAATTTTCTAGAGTGTCTTGTTATGATGAAGTTCCTTTTTTCAACCACATTCTTTAATTTGTCTTATCATAGAACAGAATATGGAGCATAGACTATCAGATTAATACTATTATCCTAACTTGTCCATTTAATTTTGTTATTGACTTGACTAATCACAATATAATTGATTTGAAATCTCATTTCTAATAGTGCTTCTTTTCTCAACATAACGTATTTTTTTGAAAATTAAGCATCTGAATTAACTTTTCAAAGTCAACAAATGCGTAACATGTTACCAGGGACAACTTTCACAATATCCAATAGTAAGCAATCAAGTTCGATATGTACGACAGACCAAATTCATATGATGGAGCTTAAATTGCCGTAAAATTTGGATTAGTTTACTAAACCCAAACTATCATTATAAGAAGTAGAAAATTGGCCTTAATGCACACGTTAATTTTGACAAAGGGTGAAAATCATTTTCATCCCCAAGTTTGACTTAAAAATCAAACATATCCCCATAGGTTAGAACAATTGACATTTTATCCCCATCTCAACTTAACCATTGATCGATAAGTGAACCGTCATAAAAAGGGCTAAAATATAATTTACTAATATTTCAAATTTAATAAGAAATACCCTTAATTAATCATATCATGTCATTTTTCCTCATAATTATCATTTCTTCAAATTGGATTGGCATAAAAATGGATTATTTTATAACCAAACACTGATTTGAAAAAAAATTTGGAACAAATATTCTCAAAAATATTATTCATGACCAAAAATCAAACCGAAAGTTCCTTACCATGGCATTTATTTGTCTGCTCCATAACTTGATTCTTAATGATATTAACTCCTAATTCCTTTCATTTCCATAACTCAAAAAGTTAATGTATAAATTTATGAAAAAGTTAATATATAAATTAATGATATTTTGTGGTCTTCCTTCGTGTATATATGACATGCTAAAATATGGGTTCATATGAATTGTGACTTATACCGATGGGTTGTTGATTTGATAGAAAAATCCATCCTTAGAAAATGTCTTAATTTGAGTTAGTTCACAAATCATTTATTCTTGAATAAGACACTTTTTCAAAAAATCAATGAATAAAAAATGCAAAAAATCAAACACATCCCCCAAGTTCCAACAATTGACATTTTCATCCCCATCTCAACTTTCGGCCATTGAACGGTAAGTTAACCGATAGTTGTGCGGTCATTAAAGGGCTAAAATATAATTTACTAATATTTGAATTTAATAAATGCCCTTAATTAACCATATACATTCTTTTCATAATTATCATTTCTAGTTCATGAGCTCACATTGACTACTCATGTTTTAAAAAAAAAAAAGAGCTCACGTTGACTAATGTTATTTGTAGCCTTTGGTCATGAATAATATTTTTTTCAGAATATTTTTTCCAAAATTTTTTCAAATCAGTGTTTGGTTATAAAATAATCCATTTTTGCCAAATCCAATTTGAAGAAATGATAATTATGAGGGAAAAAAATGTATATGATTAATTAAGGGCATTTATTAAATTGAAATATTAGTAAATTATATTTTAGCCCTTTTTATGACGGGTCACTTATCGATCAATGGCCGGAAGTTGAGATGGGGATGAAAATGTCAATTGTTCAAACTAGGAGGATGTGTTTGATTTTTAAGTCAAACTTGGGGGATGAAAATGATGAAAATTACGCAATACATTAGCTGCATTTGATGAAGGAAGAAATGGCTAAGCTAATTTGCACTGTGTTTAGTACTAAGGAAAAATGAAAGAAAAAGAAGAAAGGTATTGGTTTTCCATGCCAAAAGGTTTAATTTACCAAGAATTGATCTCTTTGTCCCGCAGGACGATAATGACATCTGTTTCAAGAGTTTAAATTGTATATATTGACATCATATAAGTTTTATATTATTAGGGTAAGTTAACCTATAATAACATGCCATCCTATATAGCAAGTCTTGATATATATGCTAACATGACAAATAACTTGTCATAATCGGTAAATTGCACTTATAATGTAGCATTTTAATGCTCTTTGAATATAAAAATGTAATTTTTAATTCAAAATGTAGTATTATTAATTGCAATCTAGTGAAAACCATATAAAGTCTATAGTCAACCAGCTTTTTAAATAAAACCTTCAAGGTGAAAATAGTATTATTCCGGCTGCAAAAATACTTATCACGTCAAGATCTTCTTTTCCGGAGAGTGTAATCTTCAAAATTGATCGATTTTTTAAGATGTAGCTTTCACCATATTGATATGCTAATCAGAATTGTATAAGATCTCTTTAAATAATTTTTAAATATATAATAAGGTTAATATAATAATTAAATTAATTAATCTAATTTAATTTAAAATTAGACAAATATACCTTAAAAGAATAATGACAACTATTACAGGACGGTTATAAGACGAGTGCCTCTAAAGTTGGGAACCAAGTGCGCATGATACTACAGAGATAACAAGTTGACAAAGATATATGTGTTGCAGCGCCGAAAGTATGTATTATGTGTTTATCTGAATGCTTTTTATTTTACGAGTAAATATTAACACATGCATATCTTAATAGATTAAGATTTCTGACATATATTGGGATCCCTTTTCTCTGTTATGTCCATTTCACTCTGTTGAATACGTTCATTTCGTGCAAACATTGTCCTATGGGACCTTAATAAAATTAGCCACTGGCCACTTATGAAAATGTAGCAGACATTCTTTCCGAACGACGTCGAAGAATTAATCCGAAAAACAAATATATTACGGGAAGAAACAAGGAAAAAAACTTCGACCAGGTAACAAAAATCCCAAGTTTTAAAAAATTCCACACTATTTGAACAAAAAGACAATAAATACTAGACAAAGGGAAATTTGCAAAAGAACTTCCAAAAATAAAAAGAAAAAAAAAAATAAGCAAAAAACACCAAATTTCGGAAAAACCCTTCCAAAAAGAAATTCCCATCCACCCCAAAAAATCCCTAAAATCCAAGGAAAAAAAAATGTTCCAAAAAACAAAAAAAGCCAAAGGGGAACAATACATAAAAGATAAAAATAAAAATAGGAAGAAAAAAAATACCTTTAAAAAAAAATATTTGGGGAACCCCCCTTTAAAATTTAAAAGTCCAAAAATTTTCCGAATTTAAAGGGTTTTTTAAAAAAAATTTTTATAAAATTTTTTTTCTCTCGTTTTTCTCTTATGGCCCTACCCTGTTAAAAATAAAACAAATTGATCCATATATGGGAATTTTCAAGTTTCCGTCCAAATGGATTTTTTTTAATCCAATTCCAAAAAAAAACCCAAAACCTAACAATTTTTTCCCTCCCGCTAGTGGGGGAAACCGCCCTCCCCCGATCAAGCAACAAAACCCAAATTAGACCCGCCCCGCCCCAACAACAAGGGTAACATCTTCCCCT